>NC_058084.1:416038321-416216156 GCF_014858855.1 Bufo gargarizans
CTAAGTGTAAAGAAAACAATGCTGAAACGGACGTGAAAAATAAAACCAGCATGAAATACCTTAAATAGCTGAATCCATCGTTTCTGCTCAGTTTGAATACGCTGCTGCATCTCCACGTTCGTGGTGACACCAACACTTCGGAACGCTGCCATGTATTCTTCTCGCACCTCTGGTTTTGTCTCGGGGTAAGCCAGCTTGATGATTCCTAAACAAGCATCTCTCAGACAGCGCGAGAGTACGACCAACTCTTCTAATGTGAAAGGCATCATTGAAGATTGTCTTGGGCCAACTACTGTTAGGAAAAAGAAAAAACTTTCAGGATTCGCTCTCACTTTGACAGACACAAAACGGAACAGATGGAACAAACTTCTATACTATCATTAAAGCCAGGAAAGTGGTGGAAAGCCAACCAGATCTTTACAGGGGTTGTCTCTGTCCATAAAACTATTATCCTCTAAACATTCTGGCACCTTCTGTGGTAAAGCAAAACAAAGAGCAGCTCCCACTCTAAGGGCAAGTTTTACCGATTGTTGGGCAGAATATTGGGGATAAACGTTCCTATGAATGTTCGATCCCGATAATCCGCCTGTCTAAAGGTGCAGCCAGTCACCCGATGAACAAGAAAGTGAAACAGTCGTTGGTGCAGGCACCTAAATGATCATTTCTGGACAGCAGATCATGCTGTCTAACCAGCTCTCTGCTGCCCGATCTGGCCAAAAATCAGCCATGGCAAAAATATACCCAAATTGGTCTGGTTTTTGCTGCTTACAACCTTTGCAATGTAAAGATTAAACGCAACAGGTAAACCCCACAGCATAATGTAAATGGACTGAAAACCTGCTGGCATTTTAAAGGACAATATAGTTTGTGTACACGTGGATATAGATAGATATGACCAGGTACTTCCAGTTTCAAGTACTGTTTTATAAAAAAAAAGGGGTTATACAAAATTAGAAAAATATGTCTGCTTTCTTCCAGAACCAGCATCACACCTCTCCATGGCCTGTGTCTATCGTGGTAGTTTAGCGCAGTTTCGTTGAAGTAAATGGAGCAAAGCTGCAATACAACACACAACCTGAGGACAGAGGAGGCACTGTTTTGGAAGAAACGGTTTTCTAATACGATACAAACCTTGTTAGGGGTAGAGAAAACCAGACAGTTTCTAAAGTACCTATTAGACATGCAAGATAAGGAATCTCAGTGTTAGAAAATTTGGGCGTGGGGTAATAAGTTATGTCAATCATTGGTTATCTCCCCTGCACAATTCTTGATCCATCATCCAATGAGGCTATGTATGGTCAGACAGACTCAGAATGAGGTCACCATCTTATTGGACCGTCTTCATCAGTATAAGGGTCCATTCACACTCGCGTTTTGGCTTTCCATTTGTGAGATCCGTACAGGGCTCTCAAAAACGGTCCAAAACGGATCAGTTTTGCCCTAATGCATTCTGAAAAGGATTCGCTCAGAATGCATCAGTTTGCCTCCATTCAGTCTCCATTCTGCTCTGGAGGCGGACACCAAAAAGCTGCCTGCAGCACACAATGTAAGTCAATGGGGACGGATCAGTTTTCTCTGACACAAACTGGCACAATAGAAAACGGATCCGTCCTCCATTGACTTTCAATGGAGTTCAAGACAGATCCGTCATGGCTATAGAAGACATGATACAACCGGATTCGTTCATGACAGATGCATGCAGTTGTATTATGGTAACGGAAGCATTTTTGCAGCTCCATGACGGATCCAGCAAAAAACGCTAGTGTGAAAGTAGCCTAAATGGTGGCTTTCCCTGTACAAGGGCAAGAGATAAAATGCAAAAGTCAATTCTCTTACCTTCTATGGGGTCACCAAAGAATTCATTATCATGTATAGAAATCAGGGAATGACTAAAGAGGGAGCTAAAAAGATAAAACAGAGGGATGATCCGATTGGAGTCCTCTAACGACATGGGAGAGCCTCTGGATATCACCTGGAGGAGTGGCACCATTGACCTGGAATAACAAACCTCAAATCATTAGACATTCAGGAAGTGAAGAATCAGGCCTCGCAACCGTTTTTTTTACGGATAGGATGCGGACCCATTCATTTCAGTGGGGCCTCAAAAATGCAAACAACACACTGTGTGCTGTCTGCATCCGTATCTCCAGGTCCATTTTTTGGGGACAAGAATAGGCATTTTGCCAATATGGGTCTGTGGAAATTATGGGATGCACAGGCACAGTATCTGTATTTTGCAGATCTGAGGTTTGCAGACCGCAAAATACATACGGTTGTGTGAATGCGGCCGAAACAAGGAAATTGATAACTTCTGCTGCTACAGAATGTATCTGAATAGACACACATTACAGTTGGTTCACATGCTTACCCTGTAATCATCTTAGTCGTCATCGAAGAGATTAAGTACCAAAGATGTCTTAAAAATCTTGCATTAAAAGCTAGACTGTACAGGAGCCTGAAAGGAGAAAAAGGAGTCTGTGAAAAGGGGCACTGGCCAACTAAAACCCTTTATTCACTTCCGGCAGGACCCTACTATTGCTTCCAATGAAGGGCCTGAGCACTCTTAGCACACTGTGCAGGGAATGAAGCTCGTACCCCCACAAATTAATTGTCATGCTGGGATTGTGGTCGAAGCCCTACTTTCATAGAACCATAGTTTCCATACTTTGCACTGATGAAGGCCAATAAGCCTGAAACCACCATGAGCAATTTGGAATAAATGGCTGTATCTGTGCTATACACCAACAATCCTGGCAATCCACAAAAGGACAGAAAGGGAACATTTTCATATCTATACCCACTGTCCCAGAAGATGAATTTATTTGCTTGTCGTGTAGAAAGGAGACAGAAAGGACCATGTGAATTTTGTCTGTTCCAAAGTGATACCAATGCAACCATTTTTGTGCAGTGGCACCTGTAGTTGCCACCAGCTGGGTAGCCACATTTGGTTCAAGTCACCAGCTGAGGAGCATTGCTGTAGCCTATACTAAATACCTGTAGCACACCCACTAACATGTTTACTCTCTGACCTGTTAGAAAGGTACACGATGTAAACTGTAGTGAAAGTAATTTTCTTACCCGTGTCTGTATTTGTGAGTTATAACCTCCCTTCTGATCCTCGGCTGTGTCATGTGACCAACACTCAAACTCTCCAAATAACACAGCATCTTATGTGTGGACAGGAAGCCAGTTTATCTATGTATTCCTATGGTAGTCTCAATGTCTGTCTCATAGGAATGAATAGAGAAGTAACTGACTTCCTGTCATGTGTCAGTCAGAGATCAGTGTTGGTCGCATGACACAGCTGAGGATCAGAAGTGAGGTTCTAACTGGTAAAAAGATTACCTTCACTTCTAACAAGTCAGAGAATATTTTTTTTTAGTGGGAGTGCTTCTTTAATATAAGAATATTTTGTTGTGGCTGCGTAAAGGGATGTTCTTCAGGATAGGTCTTCAACATCAGTTTGTTGAGGGGCAATCTGGCCAACCTAGTGAGTGACATTTCCCCATAACGGTGTAGTGGCTGTGCCTGGCACTGCAGCTCAGACCCATTCCAATGAATAGTACCAGGCAGCAATATCAGGCAGTCACTACAAAATGTACAGAGCTGGGTCTGCTAAACAAGAAAGGGGATGTGTCAATTCCTACCAACAGGGGCGGACTGGGAACTTAAAGTGGCCCTGAAAAAAATGCTAAAAGCGGCCCTGTTTTGTAGTTGGGTCCAAATTGATGAAAGGCAGGGCCATCAATACCATATAGTGGCACATTATACCACCCCAACAGAGCCAAATACCACAGTCCAGCACAAAATACTGCCAGCAGCACAAAATACATCCCCAAAACTTCCACTGGCCGGCCGTGAGGAGGGCCCAGGCAGCCCCCTGGACATTGGCCCACCTGGAAATTTCCCTGTAAGGTCTATGGCCAATCCGCCCCTGTCTACCCACATGATATTCCTTAGGATAGGCTACCAGTAGTGTAGCCTCGGAATCAAGGATATATGTCAGGACTGCTGCTTGAAATCACAAATTGAAAGCCCATTACTTGAGGCTATAATAGGAACATGATTTAAAGAGGACCTGTCACCTCTCCAGACATGCCCGCTACAGCATTCTGCATGTAATAACAATTCTGGGGCATCTATTCTTATGGCTCTATGTAGTGCCATTCCTCTATTATTCCTACCAAACGTTTATGGATAAAATTGCCAGCAGTGTGCAGTAAAGGTCCATATGAGTGTTATAGCTTGGGGGTGTCCCCCCGCACAGTCTGACACTGGCAACACTGACTGGATGGTGTCAGACTGTGCAGGGACATGTCCCCAACTGATGGCACCCTACTGGAGACTGCACGCAATTCATTTATAGACTTCTAGCTGGAATATTAGAGGAATGGGACAACAGAGATATGAAAAACTACAAAATTGTTATTACATGGGGAATGCAAGCAGTTTCTAAGATTTGTCTGGAGAGGTGACAGATTCAGAGAAGTAGGAAAAAGGTTATAGAATTGGACAGTAACAATGGAAACGAAAACTATCAAGTCACTGGTTGTTTCCTTGGATTACGGATATATGTGTTGTGATGTAGTAATATCTGATGCATCAGTAGTTATCAGAGTATTACTCTGGAGAATTTTACCGCAGTTATCCATTCATGAAATATTTTTTAGACCTTTTTTACACATTGTTTATTCTCCTTTGCTGAAATGTATTAGTAAAATATAAATGAGAGAGCAATCTCACAGATGGGTTTGCCAAAGGAGACCTTCCGATACAATGGGAGACTCTGAAATGGCTGGGCGACCTCCAAGGCTTTCTATTCTCACCAATGGCATTACTCCTCAGGGGCAACAACTATCAAGCATGCACAATTACAGAATGCCTCGGGTTAAAGTGGGATAGAGAAACATTGGGGGCCATAAAACAAGCCATTTCCTCTACCGCTGGACCATGGAGCATTTTATCACATTCAGACAAGGAAGAGCAGTTAGATGTACAATGGGATTTTTACTCAGTTTAAAAGATTTCATTTTATTCTATTTTGGAGCAAAGTGAAGTCTCTGCAACAGCTATAAATAGTGAAATAAAATACATGACATAACTGAAATACATAAAGAGCTTCTGCTATAAGGGTCCATCACACCTTGTATGGTGGACTTTCTGGATGTGCATTGCTTACTGTTCACAATTAAAAGGGGTGGTCTCCTGAAAACTTCGTGAATCAGTTGATCTCAGCTAGTCTGCCATCCCTAATCTATGTCTGCCCATACACGTGTCATGCAGATGGCGCTTGGTACTGCATTGGCAGGCTGAGTCCAACTTACAGAGGGGTTCTGAGCAGGGGACCCCATCTACAACATCCATATGCCTTAACAGGGCAAATGGACAGGCATGGTCTTTGTGAAATTCCATTTAGACTTCGAGGGGTTGCCCAGGTAATAAAAAAATCTTGTACAATCCCCTTAATTGGCTAAGATAAAAAATGATGTTATACTCACCTTTCTCCTGCACCACCGGTCTGGTGACATCCAGGTACATGACTGCTGCAGCCAATCACTGTCCTTAGCGGTCTACTGGCAATTGGCGATTCATCCTTCTGTTATCAATTCCCTTTGCAACATGCTGGAAAGTGTGATATTGACAGCTAAGGATCTTAAAGGGGTTATCCAACCTCTATAATGCCCCCCAAAATGCACATGTTGTGATAGGCGTAACGGGGAGATGCAGCGGCGGCCATGCGAGCATCAGGAGAGAAGTAGGTGCCAGAAAGATGCCTGGGCATTTTGGGCGACATTATAGGTGTTGGATAACCTCTTTAAGGGTGCGTTCATGTAACCATATTTTCGGTCTACGTCTGATCAACATTTTTTTTCGTATCGCAAGCGGACTCGTTCATTTCTATTGCTCTGCAAAAATGCAGACAGCGCACTGTCCACATCTGCATAGCCAAGCCACAAATTATAGAACGCATCCTATTCTTGTCCATTTTTTTCTGTGAAGAATAGGCATTTTTTCAATGGGGCCGGCGAAAAGTGCAGGATGCACACAGACCGCAATCGTATTTTGCAAATCCGCAATTTGCTGATGGCAAAATGGATAGTTGTGTAAATGCACCCTAATACTGCCCAGTGGTCAGTGCAAACATATCCCAGTACATATAGTAAAAAAAAAAAACATAGGGAAAAAAAAAAAAATATATATATATATATATATATGGACCATGCACATGCCGAAGTGGTCACTAGTACTGTTCTAGCTAAACGTGCTGCTAATGCATGTATGAGCCATGTTGGACATGTATATACATATACTTCTGTTGGGGCTCATGCATTCGAGCGTTGTACCGAGACCTAATTCATAGACTTCTACAGGGCTCTACTGTACCTTTACACGTCTCCGGTTTCACATGAAGATTCAACCTGAATCCAAAAGGAAAAATAAAATCATGGCATGCTCCACCGGACGCCATATCACAGAGCTATTCTTTACTAGAAGGACTGCGCAAAGTTTCACGTTTGTCTAAAGCCAGTAAAAGGAAGTGTGAAATTCTTTCTGTGCTATGATTAAATGACTCATTAAGAGTTTATTTAGGAGAACCCCCCATAAAACGTAATTAGCTTAAAGCCAGATCCTCCTCCGCATGCCTCGGCCATAAACAGGCCCCACATCCCATTACAATCATTTAAGATAATGAATTGAACACAATAGGTTGACAAGAAGGCGTCACAATATTGTCACCTCTACCAAGCTAGGAGATGTCACTGGCAGAACATGACGGCCGATGCCATCAAAGCCGGTCGCCCAGCAATAAATGAGCACTGCCCTGGTCAATACAATGCGTGCTCTTCATTGCTGATAGTGTTTCGCTGATAAACAGCACAGATAAAACAAAAAAAAATTAAACTACAATGGCGGAGGTGTTGGAGAAGACAATCAAAGGGCCATTGCAAAGTATACATCTGAAATAGGTTTACTCTTCCATCCTGTGAAAGGAAGGTCACCCAACGCAGTGTTGACACATGAAAGCTGGGAATGGGAATGCAGGGCCGTCACATAAAGTCCTGCGTGGTATGTTCAACATCACACCTGGGTGTTAGGAATCCCAGCGTATTTAACGGATTAGTACGGGATAAAGGCCAAGCATTAGCGGTGTTAGACAAAAGTCAACAAGTCATCCAGAAAAAGACCAAAAACCAAGCTGCACCAAGGACATTTGCAGGTACCAGGCCTCAGTAATGGCACATTAGCAGCTATTACGCATTGAAAATCACTATGTACCAGTTGATTATTTGTGCATATACTTTTTGCAGGTATTCACTTGCTCAAGTGCCCCACACCTGCCATTTAGATAGCCAACCCAGCTACCCCATGGGAACTGGCATGACATTAGAAACCCACACAGAGCGCCAACCACCAGGGGGCAGGAGTTTGATATGGTTGACAATCTGTGGCAGCAAGTGAGTCTAGGGGTGGTACTCATTGCCCACTTGAGCTGGACTTTTTATGTACTTATCCTACTGCTCATTGTGAAAGAATATTTAAAGGGACACTTCCATTTAAAAAAAAACACATCACATATGAACAATCTTGTTGTGACTACTATTTGTACAATTTTTTATTTAAATTTAAAAAACATGCTGCTTGGGAACATGTCACTGCTGAGGCCACTGAAGGGCTGCAGAGGAGCACGCGGCTACAGACGGGACCGGCATACAATAGATAGATGCAATTATTTTTTTTGTCTTATGTATACACTTTCCTGGCCTTCACTAAAATTGTGGTCGGACAACCCCTTTAACTCTGTCAGATCATCACTCTTGTCAGAGAGAGTGGAAGTGACTGAATTGGAGCATCAACACATTACACTAACAAATGCAATGCTTTTTTGTGGTTTTCTTTATCTAGAGGACATTACAGCTGTCATGCTGGCATCTCAATTTCATACCTACTATTAGGACTCGTTCACACGTGTGAAGCCCGTGCTGAGGACCGCAAATTGCGGTGCCTAATGCACGGGCACCGTCCGTGGGGCAGGTGCATGGGGATCGCAGACCCATTCACTTGAATGGGTCCGCAATCCTTCCGTTCCGCAAAAATATAGAGAAAGCTCCATCTCTTTTCCAGTGTAGGAAGCACGGAACGGAACCCCAGAAAGCACTCCGTTGTGCTTACGTAGTGTTCAATTCCGTTCTGCACCTCCAGATTTGCGGACCCATTGAAATGGGTCCGCATCCGTGATGTGGAATGGCCACGGAACTGTGCCTGTGTATTGTGGTTCCGCAAATGCGGTCCGCAATACAGCAACGGGCATCACATGTTCGTGTGAACGAGCCCTTAAAATGAGGATTACCCTTTAGATAACATCTTCCTCTCCCAGCAGCAGTAAACTGAAAAGCAGTGTTCTTTTATAAGAAAAAAGCGCAAATTCCTATAAAGCTGATAATTATGCCATACTAACGGTGCTCCACATATGGACTGCATTATGGAATTTACACCCCTCTCTATTTTTACATACAGTATCTCACAATAGTGAGTACACCCCTCACAGTTTTGTCAATATTTTATTATATCTTTTTATGGGACAACACAGAAGATCAGACACTTAGATACAATGTACAGTAGTCAGTGTGCGGCTTGTATAACAGTGTAAATTTGGTGAGCTCTCAAAATAACAACACGCAGCCATTAATGTCTAAACCACTGGCAAAAAAAAAAGTGAGTACACCCCTAAGTGAAAATGGCCAAATTGTGCCCAATTAGCCATTTTCCCTCCCCAATGTAATGTGACTCATTAGTGTTACAAGGTCTCAGGTGTGACTGGGGAGCAGGTGTATTAAATAGGTGTTATCGCTCTCTCACAATCTCTCATACTGGTCACTGGAAGTTCAACATGGCACCTTATGGCAAAGAACTTTATGAGGATCTGATTAAAAGAAATGTTGCTCTACATAAAGATGGTCTAAGCTTTAAGAAGATTTCCAACACCCTGAAACTGAGCTGCAGAACGTTGGCTAAGACCATACAGCAGTTTAACAAGACAAGTTCCATTCAGAACAGGCCTCGCCATGGTCGACCAAAGAAGTTGAGTGCACATGCTCAACGTCATATCCAGAGGTCATCTTAAACTCAAAAAAGACGTATGAGTGCTGCCAGCATTGCTGCAGAGGTTAAAGGGGTGGGGGGTCAGCCTGTCAGTGCTCAGACCATATGCCACACACTGCATCAAATTGGTCTGCATTGTTGTAGTCTCAGAAGGAAGCCTCTTCTAAAGATGATGCACAAGAAAGCCCGCAAACAGTTTGCTTAATACAAGCAGACTAAGGGCATGGATTACTGGAACCATGTCCTGTGGTCTGATGAGACCAAGATAAACCTATTTTGTTCAGATGGTGTCAAGCGTGTGTGGCGGCAACCCGGTGAGGAGTACAAAGACAAGTGTGTCCTGTCTACAGTCAAGCATGGTGATGGGAGTGTCATGGTTCGGGACTACATGAGTGCTGCCAGCTGTGGGGAGCTACAGTTCATTGTGGGAACCATAAATGCCAACATGTACTGTGACATACTGAAGCAGAACATGATCCCCTCCCTTCGGAAACTGGGCCGCAGGGAAGTATTCCAACATGATAATGACCCCAAACACACCTCCAAGACAACCTCCGCTTTGTTAAAGAAACTGAGGGTAGATGCTGGACTGGCCAACGACATCTACAGAAATAAACCCTATGGAGCACCTGTGCGGCATCCTCAAACGGAATGTGGAGGAGCGTAAGGTCTCCGTCATGTTGGAGTGGAAGAGGATTCCAGTGGCAACTTGTGAAGCTCTAGTAAACTCTATGCCCAAGAGCGTTAAGGCAGTGCAGGAAAATAATGGTGGCCACACAAAATATTGACACTTCGGGCACAATTTGCCCATTTTCACTTAGGGTTGTACTCACTTTTGTTGCCAGTGGTTTAGAGATTAATGGCTTGTGTTGAGTTATTTTGAGGGCACACCAAATTTACACTGTTCTACAAGCTGTACACTGACTACTTTACATTGTATCAGTGTCATATCTTCAGTGTTGTCCCATGAAAAGATATAATAAAATATTTACAATAATGTGAGGGGTGTACTCACTTTTGTGAGATACTGTATGCTTTTACATGGTTTATGTTCTTGTTTGAAGGGGTGAACATGTACTTTATCACTCTATGGGCACTAGGGGTCAGATGTCCCTAGGTTTCATGAAATATCACTGAGGCTTCCTGTATACACAGGAAATATAGAGACCATTTCCGATCGTTTTCTGCTTTTTGATGGGAAACTGAAGACGACTTTAACACAGTAAAAGCCTTTTCGTGCTTGGTTGCCTCTCTACCAGTGGACTATATCTGGACTATCAGTGATCTCCTAAATGCCCCGTTATATGTAGACAGAAATACAAAGGAAACTCATGAGCAGCTATTTGACGGATCAGTGGTAGAAAGCCTCTGAATGAAAACTTGCCTCTCAATAAAGCCACAAATTAATAGAGCCGCTAAGTAGACTTAGTCTTGTAATGCACTTTAAAGATTAGTGGAATCAATAGTGCAGACCTGACATGCCCTGGGGAGCCACAACAAATATTGGTTGTTTGTAGCATTGGAAAAACCAAGGTTAAATTGACTTCTAAAGTGAATCAAACCGTAAATCTTGGTGTTACTTGTAATACAGGAGAAGTTTTTCAAAGTAACATTTGCCTATAAAGCACAATTATCGGCATGGTCAGGTTCAGGAGGCGACCTGCAACATGAGATGTTCCGGCATCCAAAAAAAAGAAGAAAAAAAGATCAATAATAGAATAAGTAGAAATAAATGAGCTGAAAGCTACAACAATTAATTAACCAAAAACATTTTAACATAGCAAATTGTGACAAATAACCTTGACACATCACAAAAATCCTATTGATTTGGAATCTATTAAACGGCGATGAGGACGACTGAGCACTTAAGACCTTAACGGGCCTGGAAAGTGTGCAGAGCTGATCACACAGGCTCTCGTAGTTGCTCTTGTAGTTGCTGCAGTTTTATAGGGGAAACAGGGAAGGAATAATCCCGATGAGAAGATAAAGTATGGAGAGTTTATATTGCATTTGTGATTCTTTTTGCATTTCTGTTTCCCTAAAAAAAAAAAAATTGTAAAAAGATAGGAGCCATGCCAGAGGCCACTGTGAGCCATGCAAAAATCGAATTAAAACAAAACCTACCATCTTTCTATAAAGCGGACCCTAGAGTACGTCAGGGTTACGCTTCTCATTGTGGAGACCGCCAAGTTGACATATGTAAAAGAGCTAATATCCAGGAAGACAAAAGCTGCCTCTCAAGTGCCATCTACTGGATGGCTACCGTAAACCTTATATTAGACGGGCAGATAATTGTGCATATTCTCGCTAACAAGTGTTTGTAGTAACGCTCGTTAGCAATGATCTGGCAGTGTAATACTGCCGCCTATTAGGAGGAGTTCACATCACCGTTTAGCTTTGTGTTCTTCTGATCCGTCAGAAGAAGAAGAGAGAGAGAAAAAAAAATAACGGATTCTGTTGCATCAGTTGTCATTCGTTTGAGCCTTTTCCGTCTGAGATCAGTTTTTTAGACGACGACGGGGGGATCCCGTTTTTTTTTTTTTTCTCTCTCTCTCTCTTCTGACGGATCAGAAGAACAGAAAGCTAAATGGTGATGTGAACTCAGCCTTACACGATGAATAAGCAGGTTTAAAAATCAGTGTTTGCCGGAGGCAGATCGTACTGTCTAATCACGATCTGCTGCTGGCAAACAATGATTCAGTATGGGTACAAGTGATGGCATGAACGATCGCTCCTCCCCATACTAAGGATGAGATCGCTGCATGTAAATGTACCAGTCTCCTCTGCTGACGAGCAAGCGATTTCCGGGAAGGAAAGCTTCCTTCCTGACAATCGCCTACATTAGGGATGCTCAACCTGCTGCCCTCCAGCTATTGCAAAACTACAATTGCCAGCCTATAGCTATTAGGGTATGCTGGGAGTTGTAGTTTTGCAACAGCTGGAGGGCCGCAGGTTGAGCATCCCTGGCCTAGATTATCTGCAGGTCTAATATAAGCTTGAGGAGCTTATTTATATTACCTTTTACATCAGGCTATATTACACTGCCTGATGTATGGACAGTGCGAGTGCCGATGGATGAGAAAACATCAATGCGAGCTCGTTTGTATCGGACTGATTACAGAGGAGGAGGCAAACTGAATTAGGGAAACAATTTGTTCTAGGGATTTTCATTCATTCAAATCTAGGGATATGCTGCCAATAAGTGGGTATCTTGCATCCTGATGAAAGATGCCCACCATCTGATGAACAAGCATTTGCTTGTTCATCGGGTAATTGGCTGCTCAATTATATGAGCCAATTATGGCGAATGAGTGTTCGTATGAATGCTAATCTCTAATAATTGGCCCAAAAATCGGTCAGTCCAATACGGTCTTCTTAGGACTACTAGCCATCCACTAGGTTACACTAGAGAGCAGGCTTTTGTCCTCCTTAATAAGGGCTCATGCACACAAATGTGTGCCACCCGTGCCGTGCATTGGGTCCTGCAAATTGTGGTCCCCAATGCATGGACATCGTCCATGTGGCCTGCGCTGATGGATGCAGACCCATTCAACTTGAATGGGTTAGTGATCCGTCCGCACGGCAAAAAGCAAAGAGCATGTTCTATTTATTTTCGGTGTGGAGGCATGGACTGAAATGCTACGGAATCACGCCGTAGTGCTTCCATGGCTTTCCGCTCTGTGCCTCTGCTCTGCATCTTCCGGATTGCAGACCCATTAAAGTAAATGGGTCTGCATCCGTGGTATGGAGCGCACGCAGCAGGTGTCCGTATATTGCGGGCCCACTATTTGCGGGCAGCAATAGGGACACGTGAGGCACACATTCATGTGCTTGAGCCCTAAGAATGTATTTACATAAGGCAAACCATGAACACTAGATAAATATCAGCCGAACCTGCCAATTAATCAGAAACAGCCAACCATGTAATGTGTAGGGTAATGTCCCAACTCCCCTAGCAGCAGATGGTTGGGCATGTTGGATTTCACATGGAGGAAAGGCCCCTTTACAACAGGCCAATGATCGGGGAAATTATCGGGAAGCAGCACTCTAGGAAAATTCTTTCACAATAACGGCTTTTGTGTAAAGTTGCAGCTGATCACCCAATGAATGAACAATCTGACGCGGACACCAAAATCATCATTCCTGAGCAGCAGACTGTTCCGTAAACCTCCCAGAAACAATAATTCCCACTGCTACGCTCACTCGTCCCCATAGAGAGAAGATGATTGCTACATGTAAATGCAGCTCTCTCACCTCCTCTGATAAGCAGGCAATTATCAGGAACAAACCGTTCGTTCTCGATAATTGCCTGCTGTGTCGGCACGTGTAAAGGGGCCAGTCTGTCTTTGGAGTGTGGGAGGAAACCCACACAAACACGGGGAGAACATACAGACTCCATGCAGATGTTGTCCTTGGTCGGATTTGAACCTAGGACCCCAGCGCTGCAAGGCATTTACAGCTTAAGTTTGATATAGCGAAATTCAATTCTGAGCCCCCAATAAGGATAGGGATTGAAATGAATGGTGACCACATTTATCTTCTGAATATGGTTGTGCTATATAAGCAACAGGAAATATTACCAAGAGCTAGAAGGGAGAGATTGGTTCCTCTGGGCATTATATTTCAATTTAAGTAAACGGAAATGCAGACAACAAAGCAGGCAAATCTATGAAATAGCTGGGGTGGGTGGGTTAGCTGGATGGTTGTACCTACCTCATGGATGCCCACCAAGGTCAGCTTTACACAGGAGTCAATAGCAAAATCAGAAAAGGAGACTTTAACAGGTTATTTCAACTGCAGACATTTATGGCATATGCGGCAAAGGTTAAATAGGTGGGACTCCGATCATTGCCATTGTGCGGCAGAAGCACAGTATAGTCTATGGAAACAGCCAAGCTGGGAACAGATCCAGCAATGAGGAGGAGAATAAATCTGTCAATTGCACTTCTTTTACCTGTCTTAAAAAATGTCAGGTATGAACTTGATCTTTTGGTTTTTGTGCACGAGCTGAGCACGTTCTACACGACAAATAAATGATTTCCGTATAAAATGGCAGCACCGCAATCGTTTTAGTATTAGCTATTTTTACAGTTTTTTACTTTTATGGACCTGCTGCTATCCATGTTACACAGTATTTTAGGAGTATAACCATATGACGTTTATAGGGAAAGCAATCAATGACATTATATTTGGCACTCTGTGGTTTAAAAGATTTTATCAATATTAAGACTTTTCATTAAATATAATGATCTGCATTACTGTTCATTTGGACGGGGTTCCAGCATGAACCAACACTAAATTCACAGAGCAATTAGAAGAAGAAATAGCTGGCTACTCGCTGGTTCTCCCGCCGCTTGATAAAAAAAATACACCCCATAGGTTTTCAAATTTTGGAACTAAGGAAGTCTAATAGCTAGACCATTACTTATGTTAAATACACAACAAATACAATGTATATCGATAGTAATAAGTGAGTTTCAAGGGGTCCTCCGAGACTCCTACATGTTAGGTCGTCAATATCTGATTGGTGGTTGTCCAACACCCCGCTAATCAGCTGTTTGAAGAGGCCATGGGGCTCTGGTGAGCACTGCGGCCGTACACGGTATAGTGGCTTGGTATAGCAGTTGAGACTGAGCTGCACCGAGGCCATGTGACCAATAACTGTGATGTCTCTGGTAGTGTGGAGCAAACTTGTTTTTCAAGTTCGGCGTACAAGGTTCGGGTTTGGGTTATCTAAGAATTCTGTTATGGATTCCGCTACCATGGACCATAAGTTATGGTCCTTGGTAGCGGAATCCATAACGGAGTTCTTCTTAGATAACCTGAACCATGTACTCCGAACTTGAAATACAAGTTCGCTCATCCCTAGTCTCTGGCCTAGGAAGAGGCTGCAGCCTCTTTAGAACAGCCGATCAGTAGAGGCGTCAGGAGTAGTGACGAGCGAACTTCTGTTTTAAGTTCGGCGTCTAAAGTTCGGCTTCCGGTTAGCGGAGAATCCCGATATGGATTCCGACTTCCGTTGTGGTCCGTGGTAGCGGAATCAATAATCGGCCGATTATTGATTCCGCTACCACGGACCACAACGGAAGTCGGAATCCATATCGGGATTCTCCGCTAACCGGAAGCCGAACTTTAGACGCCGAACTTAAAACAGAAGTTCGCTCATCACTAGTCAGGAGTCATATACTGCTGAGCTATCCTGAGGATAGGCCATCAACATTAAACTTCTGGACAACCCCTTTTATTATAATTATTATTATACCCTACACTTGGGAAATCTCCTGCTGCATTTGATGCCGTCTTTTACAAGTAGTTACCACACGGTCCAAGGTCCAGATAGTACAACTTGTGATTGGATCCAAAACTGGTTAAAATACTGAACTCAAAGAGAAGTCATGAATGGCTCATACTCAAACTGGACTTATGCTCCGAGTGGTGTACCTCAGGGGTCTGTACTGGTGGCCATTTTATATAGTATAACTTACAGTATATCAACTTGCCAAATGAGCAGCAAAATGGCAGAGGTTTAATGTTGATAAGTATGAGATTATACATTTTGGGAGGAAAGATGAACTTGCTGTATACACCCTGAATGCAGAAAGAGTTAATGGTAAATAAACTAAATGGTGCTTTCAATGGCAGTCTACTGCAACAAAAGGAAGTACTGTCCTGTATTAGAAAAGGAGCGGCCTCTAGAGCAGTAGGTGTTTGAGTTTTTTTTATAAAGTAATGGTACAATAACTGCAGTCCGGTCCTTAAAGGGTTTCTGTCATCTGAAAATGTGCTAATGTCAGCTGAACATAACCATATTAGTGCCATCTCACTGTGTGCTGCCATTATTGAGAAAAACAAAAAACTTTTATAATATGCTAATTAGCCTCTAGGAGCAGGGCGGGGGTGCGTTGCTCCTGCTCCTAGAGGCTCCGTTCTCCCACTTCTGGCCACGTCCTGCTACACTAGATTGACAGGGCCAGGCAGCACTGCTCTCCTCCCGCCGGCCGTGTCTACTAAGAAAATCTCGTGCCTGCGCCGTCCTGTTCAGTATTAGGCGCAGGCACAGTGAGGGAAGGACGCTCAGTGGTAGCTGGCTTCCTCAGTGCGCCTGCGCTGAATGCGTCACAGTGAGGGAGCCGGCTTAAAAAAATAAAAAAAAAATAAAAAAAAAAAAAAGACAGAGAGCTGGAGAGAGTAAAGGCCCCCATACACATTAGTATATTGTCGGCCGTATGAATAAGTCGGCATCCGTTCCACAATTTTGCGGGACCGGTGCGGACCCATTCATTTCAACGGGGCCACAAAAGTGTGCTGTCCGCATCCAGATAGAACATGTCCTATTGCGCACAAAAATAAGCATTTTCTATTATGGTTGCAGCCATGTGCGGTCTGCAAATTGCGGAACGCACATGGCCGGTATCCGTGTTTTGCGGATCAGTCTGAAAGGGCCCTTGTAAGGAGAGATAGCTGTGGGCCAAACTGACAGCTACTGAATGTGTATGCCCAGCTTTAGAAGAAGGGCAACCAAGTCAATGTGAGGTATGTAACATCTCAGTTATGAAGATAGATGATCAAAATTACATGTGTGGCTTTTGCCCTCCTTTGGCTCTTATCTGGAATTTCTAAGTACAAAAGGGGTAAATGATGGAACCAGTGCATCAACAAACCGGTTTGACTTTGGGCTAAACCTAAGGAGTCCCATGGTATTCACCCTTTAACCCCTATACAGGGATCTGGACTTAGCAGCCTGGTGGCTCCCCTGCAGCAATCTCTTGGAGTAGTCCTAGTGTGGTTGACAGCTGACCCACAGAGGTTAGAGACCTCACTGCGAAACACCATGGAATCAGGCAAAGCTAGTAGTCAGTAACAGGCCAAGGGCAGACAGAGATCATGCAAATCCGTGAAACAGAACTGAGGTCAGGGCCAACAGTATAGAGTCAGTACAGTACATCAGGCAGTGGCAGGTCAGACCCAAGAAACAGGCAGAGATTGGTACAAAGACAACAAAACAGCATTTTTGCAAGGAACTAGTAAGCTAGAACCTAATAGTTCGGGTACCTTCCTACTAGGGAAGGTGCCTAAAATATCCACAGATCGCCAGCCATTAGCTGGTGATGATTAGGGCGTGCACTGGCCCTTTAGGCGCTATATGGGCACTGGGGGAGGGACCTGGTAGACCAGCAGGCTGCAGTCTGTGAAGGGAGACAGCTGCGCAGGCGATACTGGTGGTGTGAGGATCAACCAGATGGTGCGACCCTGCCCAAAGTGAATCTGAATCCTTAGCTGAATAAAAATAAAATAATTATTTCTCATGATTTCAAGCATGGATTTTCAAAAGAAGTGTAAAAGGTACGTTTCTAATTCTTGCACGTCCCCTTAAAGGCGATATACTCACATTGGAAGAGATTTGGGAGCTGACAGACTCCCTATTGTGATTTAAGCTAACTATGCATAAGGGCAAAGGATGGTAAAATGATCACAGATTGTACATCCTGCTTTAATGGCAACAGCCCAAAAAAAAAGGCTAATGGCCGTAATCTTAAGGATGACAGCTTCCCTGACATTTTACTTCCTGACAGCAATAAACATCAGTGGGCCACGACAACCTCTGATGAGATGGCAGCAGCGCTACTGAAACGGATTCACATCACTGCCTTACAAAGAAAAAAACCTCCTGAAGTTGAGTTTTATGGTCTCCTAACATGCCGAGGCATCCCGTGTAATCACTCCATATGTCTTCTAAAGTATCAATAGTCTGGTTTCTTCAACTTGGTCCTCCAAGTGAAAACTGCAGGAGGAAAAATGCATGTTTTCTGTTCACTTTTGCTGCAACTTCTCAACCACTGACAATGAATCAAAATGGATTAATGGAATAAGAGATTACATTGATTTGTACAGACAAATCATCACAACTTATCAGATTTACATAAATCAGAAATGCTGCTGCCCTTTGTTCTTTCGGTGGGTTCCCCTATATCCGGCCGCCCACTGTAGTTTCCCTCCATCACAGTACAGCAACTATGAAGGAAGACTGATGCCAGCACTGATCCCATCGTCCAGATGTCTCCTAGCGCTGGAGAAAAAAAAACTTGGCATGGTGCATTTTTCTGGGACCAATCCACTAAAGTCCATATACATCAGTCATGTCTGGCTCCGTATACAGCAACTGATGCATGTGCACCCACCCATAGAAAATACCTGATGAAATGCAATCGGTGTGTGGTTATAGACCTGGCATTGACAGCTCACATATCACTGACTTGCATTTACTTTTCCAAAACCCGACCTCAGATCCATTGTCAGCAGAAACAGCGAACTCTGAAATCAGCTATTGATTGGCCTCCATGCAATCATATACACTCCACAAATCGAAAGCGCAGCGGCTTTCTTCATTGATTCATTCTGTAAATCTCCTAAAAGTAAATACAACACCTAAAAGTGATTGCGCAGGTTATTACTGCTACACAGAATGTGCCACTTACAGCCCAAGAAAGAAGAAGTTCGAGTTTCATTTCAAAATTTCACATTTCCTGCAGGACCAATTCTGCAATAATTGAATATGAATGACGCAATTAAATGGGCTTTCCTACAGAAAAAAAACGTATTCCCTATCGACAGGATAGAGGAGAAGTGTCTGATTGGCAGGGCTCCGACCACTGGGGCGCTTGCCACTCACAAGAACGAGGGTCTTGCGTTTCCCCGATTGAATGGAGCAGCAGTTGTGCATGTCCGCGGCCACTACATTCAACTCTACGGGCCTGGCGGAGATAGCCAGGTACAGCGCCGAGTATGCAACACTATATGGACTCTACTTTCATAAAACAATCACACATGGTTTTAGGCCATATTAGTATTTGCAAACTTGCACATTTTGGCCAAAATATCAGCTGATGCCTCATGTCAATCATTTCTGCAGGATGCACTGGGGTCCTTTGCGGTGTGTACTTGGACAGTGCTGGACTGATAAGGCAGCACTGTGTCACTGGCACCTTATAGAAGTCATATACAGGTCCTTCTCAAAAAATTAGCATATTGTGATAAAGTTCATTATTTTCTGTAATGTACTGATAAACATTAGACTTTCATATATTTTAGATTCATTACACACAACTGAAGTAGTTCAAGCCTTTTATTGTTTTAATATTGATGATTTTGGCATACAGCTCATGAAAACCCCAAATTCCTATCTCAAAAAATTAGCATATCATGAAAAGGTTCTCTAAACGAGCTATTAACCTAATCATCTGAATCAACTAATTAACTCTAAACACCTGCAAAAGATTCCTGAGGCTTTTAAAAACTCCCAGCCTGGTTCATTACTCAAAACCGCAATCATGGGTAAGACTGCCGACCTGACTGCTGTCCAGAAGGCCATCATTGACACCCTCAAGCAAGAGGGTAAGACACAGAAAGAAATTTCTGAACGAATAGGCTGTTCCCAGAGTGCTGTATCAAGGCACCTCAGTGGGAAGTCTGTGGGAAGGAAAAAGTGTGGCAGAAAACGCTGCACAACGAGAAGAGGTGACCGGACCCTGAGGAAGATTGTGGAGAAGGACCGATTCCAGACCTTGGGGGACCTGCGGAAGCAGTGGACTGAGTCTGGAGTAGAAACATCCAGAGCCACCGTGTACAGGCGTGTGCAGGAAATGGGCTACAGGTGCCGCATTCCCAGAAACAGCGGCAGAAGCGCCTGACCTGGGCTACAGAGAAGCAGCACTGGACTGTTGCTCAGTGGTCCAAAGTACTTTTTTCGGATGAAAGCAAATTTTGCATGTCATTCGGAAATCAAGGTGCCAGAGTCTGGAGGAAGACTGGGGAGAGGGAAATGCCAAAATGCCTGAAGTCCAGTGTCAAGTACCCACAGTCAGTGATGGTCTGGGGTGCCATGTCAGCTGCTGGTGTTGGTCCACTGTGTTTTATCAAGGGCAGGGTCAATGCAGCTAGCTATCAGGAGATTTTGGAGCACTTCATGCTTCCATCTGCTGAAAAGCTTTATGGAGATGATTTCATTTTTCAGCACGACCTGGCACCTGCTCACAGTGCCAAAACCACTGGTAAATGGTTTACTGACCATGGTATTACTGTGCTCAATTGGCCTGCCAACTCTCCTGACCTGAACCCCATAGAGAATCTGTGGGATATTGGGAAGAGAAAGTTGAGAGACGCAAGACCCAACACTCTGGATGAGCTTAAGGCCGCTATCGAAGCATCCTGGGCCTCCATAACACCTCAGCAGTGCCACAGGCTGATTGCCTCCATGCCACGCCGCATTGAAGCAGTCATTTCTGCAAAAGGATTCCCGACCAAGTATTGAGTGCATAACTGAACATAATTATTTGAAGGTTGACTTTTTTTGTATTAAAACACTTTTCTTTTATTGGTCGGATGAAATATGCTAATTTTTTGAGATAGGAAATTTGGGTTTTCATGAGCTGTATGCCAAAATTATCAATATTAAAACAATAAAAGGCTTGAACTACTTCAGTTGTGTGTAATGAATCTAAAATATATGAAAGTCTAATGTTTATCAGTACATTACAGAAAATAATGAACTTTATCACAATATGCTAATTTTTTTAGAAGGACCTGTATATGTGTAAAAGAATATCAAGCAGCCAGCCCCTCATGGATGATAGTGGTTCTATGTTAGGGATGCCCCTATACCACTGCCTACGTCCTGCAGTGAACTTGTGTTTTAACACAGCATCAGTAAGTATGGCCTTTTTCAGTCATATGTGCTATTTTTTTATCCACTGGAATGATTTTTAACTAAAATACTGTTTTCTGTGAAGTCAAGCATTATATGGCCAATAAACTGTCAACATCGCCCGGTAGGGAACCATAAGTTCGTGGCCCCTAACCACAAGAGAAGTTTTATTCCGGCGAGTGTCCCCATTTCAGCAGGAGATCCAGTTCCAGTAAATGCTGCCCTATGCCACTTACATGACCTTGACTGACAGCTTCACTAATCTGCCACATCACTGGATGTGGCTGCAAAATCTCATGCATGCGTTGTGCCCTCCTGGGATGGCACATGTGCAGTGGTATCCATGCAAAGACTTCTCAGTTCTGGTATACAAGAGTGAGGACTTTGTCCACTGCAGGGAGACTACAGCACACATGCCAGCCCAAATGGCACATGCGTTGGATTTTGCGGCTGCATACAGTGACATCATAGATTAGTGAAGCCGCCAGTCAAGGCCAAGGGGCAGTTTAAGGAGGTTTATACTCAAGAGAACCAGAGGACTTGCCAAACTTGGTGCCACCCTCAGAGTACTTTCCAAAGCAGTTGCATAAAAGAATATTTCTCAGCAATAAAAAAAAAAAAAAAGTGTGCTTTACATGTCTTTAAAGGGGATGTGTCACCAGAAAATGACCTATTGTTTAAATCACATTTTATGTTACATATATTATTAAAGAATTTTGGTGAGTTTTTTTATTTATTTTACAAGTTACTATTTATATCAGGGGTGGGAAACCTTGTTGCCGCCGAGGGTCATTTGGATATTTGTAACATCTTTCGGGGACCATACAAAATTCTCAACTTAATTTGACGGCTATATTTGGTCAAACATATAAGTGACTTGGGCTACTTTCACACTTGCAGCAGAGTGATCCGGCAATCTGCATGCAAACGAAAAAAATATATAGAAACGTATGACAAACGGACAGATGGATCCGTTCTTGCAATGCATTTGTGAGATCCGGATTAGTCTGTCCGTTTGTCATACGTTTCTATATTTTTTTCCCCACATTTTTAAGGGTCTGCGCATGCAGGACGGATCCGGCATTGCAGTATTTTTAATGCCGGATCCTGCACTAATACATTCCAATGGAAAAAAATACATTCAGGCAAGTGTTCAGTTTTTTTGGCCAGAGATAAAACTGCAGCATGCTGCGGTATTATCTCTGTCCTCAATAGTCAAAAAACATTGAACTGAAGACATCCTGAAACTGATCAGTTATTTTCCGGTATAAAGCCCCAAGGACGGAACTCTATGCCGGAAAAGGAAAAACGCTAGTGTGAAAGTACCCTTAGAGCACTGTACTTTTGCAGCACAAAATGGCGCCTGCACTATATATATTACAAATAGTACAGGCACCATTTTGAGCACATATAGCAGTCAAATTTTTAAGTTGAGAATGTATAAAAAAAATAAAATATATTTAGTTCTTTTTTTGGCAATAATGGCAGCCAAGCTAAACCCAGGGGAGTCCAGAGAGGCGTTCATCCAGCTTTCACTCTCCTTTCCACTGTCCCTGCCTATGTCTTCGCAACTGTCTCTGCCCCTTTCTCAGCCTCAGATCTGCCCCCCACCTCCATCAGCCTCCTATCAGACGCCCCAGCCTACATCAGCCTCAGATCAGCCCCCATCAAACCCCCCAAGCCTCAGATCAGCCCCCATCAAACCCCCCAAGCCTCAGATCACCCCAGATCAGCCCCCCCCAGCCTCAGATCAGCCCCCCCCCCCCAGCCTCAGATCAGACCCCCCCCCCACAGCCTCAGATCAGACCCCCCCCCCCTTCCCCACAGCCTCAGATCAGACCCCCCCCTTCCCCACAGCCTCAGATCAGACCCCCCCCCCTTCCCCACAGCCTCAGATCAGACCCCCCCCCCTTCCCCACAGCCTCAGATCAGACCCCCCCCCTTCCCCACAGCCTCAGATCAGACCCCCCCCCTTCCCCACAGCCTCAGATCAGACCCCCCCCCCTTCCCCACAGCCTCAGATCAGACCCCCCCCCCTTCCCCACAGCCTCAGATCAGACCCCCCCCCACAGCCTCAGATCAGACCGCCCCCCCACAGCCTCAGATCAGACCCCCAATAGGCCCCCAGCCTCAGATCAGCCCCCATCAGACCCCCCAGGCTCAGATCAGACGCCCCAGCCTCATATTAGACCCCCATCAGACCCTTCCCACACTCAGATTGGGCCCAAAAAAGAAACTTACCTATTCAGCTCCGGACGGCGCTGCCACTTGGCTGATTCACTTACCCCACCTGGTCTTCTTCCTGCCGCGCTGTACTTTGACCTGACAGCGCACAGCGTCAAGTCATAGTGCGCGTCTACGTGCACTACATCCTGACACTGTACGTGTCAGACAGAGCGGGGCCGAAAGAAGACCAGGGAAGGGGAGTACAGCTAGCAATGCGCTGTTCTCCCCTTCCTGTGCCTGCAGCATGCTGATGACCGCTTCCATAATCAAAGCAGTAATTAGCATTTTTACGATATGTTCTGGCAGGGGACCACATGAAATGGTCGCGCAGGCCACATACGGCCCTTGGGCCGGAGGTTCCCCACCCCTGATCTATATTTTAAAAAAAATTATACAATCCTGCAATTTTCACATGGGAAACAATGCCTAATAATAGGTCATGATTTACTGCTCTGAACAGGTAACTTTTCAGTAGCCATCATCATTATTACCAAAGGCAGAATTACAATGACAAGTAACACTTCTATATAGATAACACAGGATCCACAATTGATAATAGGCAATATCACAGCTTATCTACTTTTTCCTGACCTCTGCACCGACCACAGATCATGTCTAGAAAACTATGCCCTTGTAGCTGCTCTAAAAACACAGAAAGTCTTAACATACATTAGGCCAAGTGGCCAGTTAGAAAACTGCAGGACTTTATAATATTTTTTTATTTTAAATATAGTGACATGGAAAATTATAAAGAAAATCACAAAAAATAAAAAAAAAATATGTCCAACCTAAAAAAATATTGTTTAACCTCTTAAGGACTCAGCCCTATTTCACCTTAAGGACCAGGCCATTTTTTGCAAATCTGACCAGTGTCATTTTAAGTGCTGATAACTTTAAAACGCTTTGACTTATCCAGGCCATTCTGAGAAAGTTTTTTCATCACATATTGTACTTCATGACACTGGTAAAATGAAGTCCAAAAAATTAACAAATTTACAAAAAATGTGTAAAAAACTGCAAATTTCTAAGTTTCAATTTCTCTACTTCTATAATACATAGTAATACCTCCAAAAATAGTTATTACTTTACATTCCCCATATGTCTACTTCATGTTTGGATCATTTTGGGAATGATATTTTATTTTTTGGGGATGTTACAAGGCTTAGAAGTTTAGAAGCAAATCTTGAAGTTTTTCAGAAATTTTCAAAAACCCAATTTTTAGGGACCAGTTCAGGTCTGAAGTCACTTTGCGAGGTTTACATAATAGAAACCACCCAAAAACCCCCATTCTATAAACTACACCTTTAGGTGTTCCACAAGAATTAATAGAAAATAGAGATACAATTTCAAAATTTCACTTTTTTGGCAGATTTTCGATTTTAATAATTTTTTTCCGGTTACAAAGCAAGGGTTAACAGCCAAACCAAACTCAATATTTATGGCCCCGATTCTGTAGTTTACAGAAACACCCCATATGTGGTCGTAAACTGCTGTATTGGAATGCATTGGCTGTATGAGTAATACTGTGTGTATATTACTCATACAGCTTCCGGGGCTTGTGAGATCCAGGGGGCTGGATCTCACAGGCTCTTCACCGGAAGGCAGCGCAGATGTGTCAGGAAGGCATCGCGCTGCCTTCCATGCCATCGGGTCCCCCCCCCACAGCCCCATGGGGACCCGATGGCACTGCTGCCACCGCCGCCTGCACCATAAAAAGCCGCAAACCGCAGGTCTAAATTGACCTGCGGTTTGCGGCGATCGCGATCGGGCGGCGGTGATCGGAACAACACATGACGTACCGGTACGTCATGTGTCCTTAAGGACTCGGGAAACATGCCGTACCGGTACGTCATGTGTCCGTAAGGAGTTAAACAATATATCATTTTCTGATGACTTATTTCCCTTAAGTGCCCTATATAGCAGTATCAATGGTTTAATACCCATATATAACCTGACAGACTCCCTTTAAAGGGGTATTCCGGTTACATTAAGTTAGACACAGGATAGGGGATAACTATTAGATAGGTGGGGGGTCCCAGCGGTAAGATCACAAGAATAGAGGGCCCTGTACCCTTTGAAAGGAAGGTAACGGCCGGTCGGGTATGTGTGTGGCTGCTCTATTATTCATTACTATCGAAATTCCAGAGACAGCAGAATGCTGCACTCAGCTATCTTCGGAACTCCAATAGAAATGAATGGAGCAGCCAAACACATGCCCGACCAGCCGCTTTGCTCATTTCAGGGGGCTTCAAGGGGTACAGGGCCCCCGTTCTTGTCATCAGTAGAGGTCCCAACGGTAGGACCCCCATCAATCTAAGGCTACTTTCACACTAGCGTTCGATCGGATCCGTTCTGTACGGATCCGCTCATATTAATGCAGACGGTGGCTCAGTTCAGAACGGATCCGTCTACATTAGAACTTAGAAAAAATTTCTAAGTGTGAAAGTAGCCTGAGCGGATCCGTTCAGACTTTACATTGAAAGTCAATGGGGGACGGATCCGCTTGAAGATTGAGCCATATGGTGTCATCTTCAAGCGGATCCGTCCCCATTGACTTACATTGTAAGTCGGAACGGATCCGCTCGCCTCCGCACGGCCAGGCGGACACCCGAACGCTGCTTGCAGCGTTCAGGTGTCCGCTCACTGAGCGGAGCGGAGGCTGAGCGCTGGCAGGCGGATGCATTCTCAGTGGATCCGCCTCCACTGAGAATGCATCAGGGCCAGACGGCTGCGTTCAGGGCCGCTCCTGAGCCCCTTCAAATGGAGCTCACGAGCGGACACCTGAACGCAGGTGTGAAAGTAGCCTAATAGCTATTCCCTATGCTGCGTATGGGGGATAACGTAATGTAACCGGAATACCCCTTTAACAGCCTAAATCACAACACTCAACTGAAGGAGTGAACTTAAGAATCTAACACACGGCACCCAAAACTCCCTCAGTAGACAACAATTTCCATCTACCTAGAAGAGCACTAGTGACCACTTCTTGTGGGATATTATTTCTGGTTCATAAACACTATAATATATATGAACACCCTGAGAATTCTTAGCACTTACCTGACTTTGGGAACCATCATGCGGTGCTGTACCATTAGTGTATGGCAGATTGAGGCCATAAGAGTGAAGACCTCCTCGCTAGCAGAATCTCTCCAGACCATGTTGAGCAAGGTGTTCGTTTGCTGTTTGGTGTCTAGTTTCTTTAGGCACTCCTCTGTGATATATTGCACAGACAACTTGCCATCACCCTGTGCAAAAGAGTATATAAAATTAAGCTTTGACGGTTATATTTGCTTTCTAATTTATTCAGAACAATCTATGACAAAACAACGTATATTTTAATAAAAAAAATATTAGAGATTTCCATGTCACCTATTAAAATTATTTAGAAAAAGAAATGTTGGGTAAAAATTTTACATTTAACACTTCCATTAAAAATTTTTACTGCATATTCTACATTTTTCTAAAAAAAAAATGTTGATGGTTTTCTGGATCAATTTTTTTTTAAATCCATCCATATATACCAGTTCCTGTCCTGGTTCTTTAATGTCCCCCCTGAACATTTACAACAACAACAGCCTCATTTAACATTCTTTGCCAGACCATCAGTCAGACCATGCAGGAAAGAGGGGTGGGGATCCAGATATAGCACCACACATAACCTCTGCCATTACAGTGGTGTGGCTGGTCAAGGCTTCTCACACTACACAATTCACACTGCTCCTTTGTTTGCACATTTATCGAGGCCTTATAAGAACAAGAGAGATGTCTCTGTGTCATTCATTCTAGTCCTCCATCTACTTGTCACCAGTAATGGGGGAATAACACCAAATGACACACAGAAGGAATAGACCGGAGTCTAGGCCACGAAGCTAAGGGAGAGAAATGGTGACCTCCTAGTAATCCCTAGACTTCTCCCTGACTCCAGCCAGTATGAGCAGACCCTGAAGGTGGAAATACTTATACACCGGAACTTAGGCCCAGAAAACCCTCAAAGGCCCTAGGAATGGTGGCAGGGAATGAGACTATTGGTTCCTTCCCAGATGAAGGAACCAGCGTCTCCCTGAGGCCTAGACAACAACACACACAAGCGAACAACAAAATACAAGACAAAATGCACTTAGCTTAAAGCAGAATGGAGGAGCAGGAGATCCAAAGGAACAACACACCAGCTCAACCAACTCCAGAAGGAAAAATCAAACGCATGGTAAGCAGTGAGAGTCAGAACTAAATAGGGCCTCAGTAATGACTACAAGCTGCACCTGACAAGAGGTGTGGTCATTATCAAACACAACATTGAAAGAAGAAAACAGAGAGACTGTCAGATACCCTCACGTGCCGCCAGGGGCGGGCTGGGACGGGAGGCTGGGAGGCAATTGCTGGTGTTACACCACCACAAACCTGCCCACCATTTGATGAAAGACGTCATTGATGAAATGTTGAAAAACAGCAGAAGCATTGGTCAACCCAAAAGGCATGATCAAAGTCTCAAAATGACCTTCAGGGGTATTAAAGGCCGTCTTCTATTCGTCCCCCTCCTTGATCCTTGCCAGATTATATGCCCCCCTCAAATCCAACTCAGAGAACACCTTGGCACCGACAATCTGATTGAACAAATCTGGGATCAAAGGAAGAGGTTAGGGATCAAGTACTGTAGTGCGATTAAGCTCACGGATGTCCAAACATGGACTAAGGGTTCTGTCCTACAAAGAAGAACCCTGCAGCCACTGGTGATTTGGATGATCTAATATGACCTTTAGCCAAGCACTCTGTGATATATTCTCGCATTGCTACTCTTTCGGGTTCAGAAAGATTATACAACCAAGACTTGGGCAATCTACAAAACATGAAATGGATTCTTGAATCTCCCACCTTTAGGCGAATGTCCTGCACAATTTGTAACAAATACTTTTGAGAGAGTGGAGCGGAATCAATCGCAAACCTCGGAATATTTTTGTCTAATGCGCTTGTTGTCAAACCATGCATACGGACGAATTGGCCATTCACTAGGTTAACCCCTCCCCCACTGTCAATAACTTCAATTCCCACAGTTTTGGAGTCTAGCGCCACCTTGGCAGGCAGGAGAAATCGGGTACTACCGGTAAGTGACAAAAGTACTTTCTCAGATCCCACACTACCAAGAGTGAGAAGAGGACTAAACACATTCGTTTTCTTTCTCTCTTTTTCTACATGGCGTTAAACATAAGGACATACGTTAACAAAATGTCCCCCTTTACCACAGAAAAAGCAGAGTCTTTTCTTAACCCTGGTCCAGGAGTGACATCTCCCAACTGCATTGGCTCATCATCAGACATGAGCTCAGGTGCCTACCTACCCAAAATGTCAGAAGAGGCCGCTTTCCCATATGATAGTGCATCCCGAGCGAGAGGAGCCTCAGATCTCTCCCTCAGGCGTCTAACCCTTGACAGAATTGACTATGGAGGGCTGGGTCATTCCACTCAGTATCAGTTGCCCATCTCCTAAATTCAGAGCAATAGGACTCCGCAGAACGCTCGCCCTGCCGTAAGCCATGCAACTTAGTCTCGGCCAGGGAGACCCGATCTGGGTCATCATAGATAAGCCCTAGAGCTCTGAAAAATTAATCTACCGACTGGAGGGATTGTGATCTCGTCCCCAGAAGAGTTAGGGCGTAGTCTAAAATATAGTTTGCACGACTCCCTGAACCAAACAAAGTTGTCACTTCCCCCGGAAAACCTATCCAGAAGAGAGACCTTAGGCAGGCCTGGTTACCGCTGCTGGAAGCCGCCGCCTGTGGTCTCTGAAACTGTGAGACGGCCGTGCAGAGGTCAGCCACCTCCAAAGACAATCCCTGCATACAATCGACCAGTGCATAAACAGTATCCATCGCTGCACTGACACAAACAAAATGAAGTTTTTTTGGGCAGTTGATAATGTCATGGGTAATGGGGGGGATAACACCAAATGACACACAGAAGGAATAGACCGGAGTCTAGGCCTCAAAGCAAAGGGAGAGGGATGGTGACCTCCTAGGAATCCCTAGACCTCTCCCTAACTCATGACAGTATAAGTAAACCCTGAAGGTGGAAATACTCATACACTGGAACCTAGGCCCAGAAGACCCTGGAAGGCCCTAGGAATGGTGGCAGGGAATGAGACTACTGGTTCCTTCCCAGATGAAGGAACCAGCGTCTCTCTGAGGCCTAGACAAAAACACACACAAAGCGAACAACAAAATGCACTTAGCTTAAAGCTAAGCAGGAGATCCAAAGGAACACCACACCAGCTCAACCAACCAACGCAAGAAATATCAACAGCATAGTAAGCAGTGAGAGTCAGAACTAAATAGGGCCTCAGTAATGTGGTCACTGAAAGGAGAAAACAGAGAGACTGTCAGATACCCTCACGTGCCGCCAGACTCTTCGATCTCCTCACCTCTGTCATGGGAGGGACCGTGACACTACTCTTCTAATAAGGATTACCTTCCAAATAAACTTTTCCAGATAAATTGAGATTATTTTCTCTCTCCCAATGATAAGTTTTATCCCTTTGTGCTTCAGAAGCAGAATATTTTGTAGTTATTATACTGACAAAAATATTTAAAAAAATCTATGAAAACTAAGTTTAACCCCTTCCGACTGCCATACGGCTAATTACGTGCTATCTGCACATACCCAATGCAGCTAGCACATCTATAAACATTCTGGCAGCTATTTAATCCAAGCTGCAAAACGCTTGGATTAAAGCTTCTGCCCCTGGACTGCTGCTGTCTTGGACAGCATACAGTCAAGTAATGCCGGCAAGGGACCAATCAGAGTGGTCCCTTGCCGGCAATCTCTCCGATTGGTTAGTCTTTGCAGACTAACCAATCGGATCGCGGCAGTATAAAAATGCCGGTTTCAGGCTCTGATCTGCACTCTGTAAGGCTGCTTTCACACTAGCGTTCGGTATTCCGTTCGTGAGCTCCGTTTGAAGGAGCTCACGAGCGGACCCGAACGCAGCCGTCCAGCCCTGATGCAGTCTGAATGGAGCGGATCCGCTCAGACTGCATCAGTCTGGTGGCGTTCAGCCTCCGCTCCGCTCGCCTCCGCACGGACAGGCGGACAGCTGAACGCTGCTTGCAGCGTTCGGGTGTCCGCCTGGCCGTGCGGAGGCGTGCGGATCCGTCCAGACTTACAATGTAAGTCAATGGGGACGGATCCGTTTGAAGATGCCACAATGTGGCTCAATCTTCAAGCGGATCCGTCCCCCATTGACTTTACATTGAAAGTCTGGACGGATCCGTCCCAGGCTATTTCCACACTTAGCTTTTTTTTGCTAAAATAATGCAGACGGATCCGTACTGAACGGAGCCTCCGTCTGCATTATTATGGGCGGATCCGTTCTGAACGGATCCGCCCGAACGCTAGTGTGAAAGTAGCCTAAAACTGATAGTTTGCAAGAGCATTGCAAAGTATAGAACAGGCATCAACCCCACTGGATCTTTAAGATCCAAGTGGGACTTGACAAAAAAGTGTGAAAATAAAAAAAGTAAAATAAATAAATAAAAATGTAAAATAAAAAAATAAAATTGCCTTTTCCTATATCCGCTCATTTATAAGAGATTAAAAAATTAAAAATAAACAAACTACACACATATAAGGTATCATCGCATCCGTAACGACCGGCTCTATAAATATATCACATGATCCACCCTGTCCGATAAACACCATAAAAAAATAAAATTTTTTGTCACCTTACATCACAAAACGTGCAACACCAAGCGATCAAAAAGGCGTATGTACCACAAAATGGTACCAATAAAACCGCCACCTCATCCCGCAACAAATGTGCCCCTACATAAGAAAATCGCTTAAAAAATAAAAATAAACGATAGCTCTTAGAAAGTAGAGACACCAAATCATAATTTTTTGGTTTCAAATAGGCTATTATTGTGTTAAAGTTAAATACATTTTAAAAAGTATACATATTAGGTATCGTCTTGTCCGTAACAACCAGCTCTATAAAAATATCACATGACCTAACCCCTCAGCTGAACACCATAAAAAAAAAAAACAGTGCCAAAAAAGCCATTTTTTGTCACCTTACTTCACAAAAATTGCAACACCAAGCGATCAAAAAGGTGTATGCCCCCAAAATAGTACCAATCTAACGTCACCTCATCCCGCAAAAAACTAGACCCTACCTGAGACAATTGGTAAAAAAAAAAAAAGCTATGGCTCTCAGACTATGGAGACACTAAGGGCTCATTCACATTGCCGTAGGTAGGCCGTTCCGTGCATTGGGGACCGCAATTTGTGGTCCCTAATGCATGGGCAACCTCCATACAGCCGCCGGGAGGAATCCAGACCCATTCAACTTGAATGGGTCTACATTCGTCCGTTCCGCAATAAGATAGAACAAGTTCTATCTTTTTGCGGAACGAAAGTACGGAACAGAAGCCCACGGAAGCAGTCAGTAGTGCTTCCGTAGTGTTCAGCGATTCCGTTCCGCATCTCCGGATTTGCGGACCCATTAAAGTAAATGAGTCCGCATCACTGATGCGGAATGCACACGGAATGGTGCCCGTGTATTGCAGATCTACAAATGCGGGCCACAATACAGCAACGGTTGTGTGAACGAGCCCTAAAACATCTTTTTTTTTTGTTTCAAAAATGCTATTATTGTGTAAAACTTAAATAAGAAAAAGTATACATATTAGGTATTGCCACTTCCATAATGATCTGCTCTATAAAAATGTCACATGACCTAACCCCTCAGGTGAATATTATTTTAAAAAAATTATTACCAATTTTTTGGTCACCTTGCCCCATAAAGTGTAATAATGAATGATCAAAAAATCATATGTACCCAAAAATGGTTCCAATAAAAACATCAACTCTTTCTGCAAAAAACAAGCCCCTGCACAAGACGATCGGCCAAAAAAAAAAAAAAAAAAGTGTTCGGAAAATTGAGACACAAAAACACTTTTTTTTCAAAAATGCTACAGTCAGATGAATGTTGTACAAAATAAAATAAAATACAAACTGTGCCAAAACAGCCATTTTTTTGTTACCTCGTCTGACAAAAAACTTAATATAGAGCAATTAAAAGAACCCTAAAATAGCACCCATAAAACTGGCACCTTATGCCCTAGTTTTCAAAATGGGGTCGCTTTTTTGGGAGTTTCTACTGTAGGAGGGCTTCAAATAGGACATGGCATGTAAAAACCAGTCCAACAAAATCTGCCTTCCAAAAACCATACGGCGCTCTGTTGCTTCTGCGCCCTGCCGTGTGCCCTTACATCAGATTACGACCACATGTGGGGTGTTTCTGTAAACTGCAGAATCAAGGTACTAAATATTGAGTTTTGTTTGGCTGTTAACCCTTAATGTGTTAAAGAAAAAATGAATTAGAATGAAAAATCGGACAAAAAAGTAAAATTTAGAAATATCATCTCCATTTTCTTTTACTTCTTGGGGTGTAGTTTCTACCTGGGGCCATTTATGGCAGCTTTCCACTATGTAAGCCACACAAACTGACCAGACCTGTACTGGTCCTTAAAAAGTGGGTTTTGGAAATTTTCTTAAAATTTTTTATAATTGCTTCTAAACTAAAAATGACATTTCCAAAATGATGCCAACATAAAGTAGACATATGGGGAATGTTGAGTAATAAATATTTTATGAGGTATCACTTTCTGTTTTAAAAGCAGAGAAATTTAAATTTAGAGTACAATGTGTCACGAGAAAACAATCTCAGAATGGTTTGGATAAGTAAAAGCGTTCCAAAGTTATTACCACATAAAATGATGTCAGATTTGCAAATAGATGTGGTCACAGGGATATCAATGACCCTTGGTCATGAAAGGGTTAAAATACCCTTTTTCATAGAAATATCTCAGATTGGTTGGATATCGGTTTCATTTTTAGCAGTTTTCAGCTGTTAATTAATAGACTCTGTCAGGCATGATCAATACTGCCTGGTAGAGCTCATCATGCTGAACTGTCTGTATGCTACACAGCTGCAGAGATATCCGAGATATCTGTGTTTTTATGCATATGCAAATGAGCATGTTAGAGCACCAGGGGGCAGGGCTGAATCCTTGGAGCACTGCTTTGTAACACCCCTCAGCTTAGATCTCCCCTCATGCGTATTTTTTCTAAACTGAATAACTCTAATTTTGATAATCTTTCTGGGTCCTGTAGTCCACCCATTCCAGTTATTACTTTAGTTGCCCTCCTCTGGACCCTCTCCAGCTCTGCTATGTCTGCCTTGTTCACAGGAGCCCAGAACTGTACACAGTACTCCATGTGTGGTCTGACTAGCGATTTGTAAAGTGGTAGGACTATGTCAGGGCTCCAGATGGCGACCAAAACGGTCGCCAATGCGCCTTAAAATTTGCAGATGGCGACAAGACTTTTTAGTCTTGTCGCCATTTGCGACTGTACCGCCGCGATCCTGCGAAGCCTATGTTCTCTTCAGTAGCACAGTCAGTGGAGAAGGAAGGAGTCCCTCCCTCTCCACTGTGACGCGGCCGCCTCTACCACCAATGGGCAGATAGCAGGGAGGAGGAGGGGAGGAGCTGTCGCCACTGCGCCACCAATGAATGTAAAACATAAGTATAGGCAGCGGTATCACAGACCCGGCACCCGGCCTCAATAACAGGGCATGCGATCTGCGGTAATTAACCCCTCAGGTGCCACAGATCGCATGCCCTGTTATTGAGGCCGGGTGCCGGGTCTGTTATACTGCTGCCGACAGGAGTTAAAGAGGACCTTTCATGGGTACAAATATTAACTTATTAGTAGCATGCTACATAGAGCGGCGCCCAGGGATCTAAGTGCACTTACTATTAGTCCTGGGCGCCGCTCAGTTCACCCGCTGTGGCCCCCGGTAATTTCAACATTCAGAGCAAGGAGGAGGAGACGCCAGTGTCTGTCCTTCCCCCTGACAGCAGCGCTGACCAATCACAGCGCAGAGAGAGGGAGTTGTTTTTTTCTCCCTCTCTCTGCGCTGTGATTGGTCAGTGCTGCTGTCAGGGGGAAGGACAGACACTGGCGTCTCCTCCTCCTTGCTCGGAATGTTGAAATTACCGGGGGCCACAGCGGGTGAACTGAGCGGCGCCCAGGACTAATAGTAAGTGCACTTAGATCCCTGGGCGCCGCTCTATGTAGCCTGCTACTAATAAGTTAATATTCTTTGGACCCACGAAAGGTCCTCTTTAATTACATTCATTGGTGATGCAGTGCGCCCCCCCAAAGCCTCATCCCCCCCCCCCCATTATCACTGGCCACAAGTTCCCCCCCTTCCCCCCCCCCATTATCACTGGCCACAAGTCGTCGTCGTCCCCCCCCCTCCCATTGTTATATGGTGGCCACAGGGTCCCATCCCCTCCATTGGTGGCAGTGGCAGATTACACTGCTGGGGCTCAGATAGTTACCATGGCAGCCAGGACGCTACTGGAGCCCTGGCTGCCATGTTCAGCTCCCTGCTGCTGTGTGCAGCAGGGAGATGTGTGAGATCCCATTCACCTGTGTAACACTCCCCCCTACCTTGATTGAAAGGGCTAAATATCAGCATGCTGAGGAATGGGTTTGTCCTCGAGCTGTGTCCTAGCATCTACATAATTTATACACTGTTAGGCACATTTATTAAGACCGACACCCCTGCGCCGGCGGTGCATCGCTGAAGTTATGTAGAGGCCCTCTGCATAACTTCGGCATCTCCACCGCTGATTCTAAATGTAAGACATTTGGACCATTTTCTATGCCTAAACCTGCCAGCCCATCCCCTGCCTATGCCACGCCTCCTTTTTAGACCTTCCGTGAGCAGGGAAGAAGTCGACGATTCTGCCGCAGTATGGCGTACGACAGATTCTGTACCAGATATATTCCACAAAAGTGGCGTACATCTTTTTGTAAATGACCCCCTATGTACTATAGCTTTATCAATTGACATACGCTCAGAAAGCTAATCTAGATATTACTGCTTTATTCACAAGCACAATATATGATTATAAAGACACCAGTAATGTGTTGCTTATAAGCATAGAAAATATCAATTTTTGTAGTTGACAGTAAACTTTGTAAGGTAATTAACACAAAAGAGGACAGTATACTGCTACAGATGGATCTGGATAGATTGGAGACTTGTGCAGAGAAGAGACAGATGAGGTTTAACATTGAAAAATGTAAGGTTATGCACATGGGAAGGAATAACGCAAGTCACCTGTACATACTAAGGGTACTTTCACACTTGCATTAATCTTTTCCGGTATTGAGTTCCGTCCTAGGGGCTCAATACCGGAAAAAAAATTATCCGTTTTATCCTAATGCATTCTGAATGGAAAGCATTCCGTTCAGTATGCATCAGGATGTCTTCAGTTCAGTCACTGTACAGTTTTTTTCTCTGTCCAATATTCCGGAACACTTGCAGAATGCCGTATCCGGCCCCAAGTGTTCCGGAAAAACTGATCCGGTTTTGCGGTCTGCGCAAATGTGAAAAAGTTAAATACCGGATCCGTTTTTCCTGATGACAATCGGAGAGACGGATCCGGTATTGCAATGCATTTGTGAGACAAATCCGCATCCGGGTCCGTCTACAAATGGTATCCGTTTGCATACAGATTGCCGGATCTGCAGCAACGCAAGTGTGAAAGTACCCTAAAACACTGGGTAACACTGACATGGAAAAGGACTTTTAGTGGACAGCAAACTAAACTGTAGAAACCAGTGTCAGGAAGCTGCTGCCAAGGCTAATAAGGTAATGGGTTGCATCAAAAGGGGCATAGATGCCCGTGATGAGAACATACAGTGCTCCAGACAAAAAAAAATGACCAGGAGCCATTGGCTCCTAAACTAAAAAATTTAGGAGCCAAATTACATTTTTTAGTCGCCAAATTTAAAATGCATATAATTTAAAAAAAAGGACTTTGAGAAGATGAGACGCAGGTCACAGTAGTGAGCCAGCACTACATATAGGAGAAAACGGCACCACATAGCTCTCACATCCAGGGACATCTTCTGGGGGACAAGGTGACTAAAAATGGCGAATTGCGTGGTTTAGAGTTTTTTTTTTTCTGTTACGGCCTTCACCGAGCGGAAATATTTTTTTATATTTTAATAGCTCACACTTTTTGGGACGTGGCGATATGTAATATGTTAATTCTTTATTGTTTGTAAATTTTATATGTAAAACTGGGAAGGGGGAACGGATTCAGCCCCGCCCCCTGGTGCCCCAGCTTGCTCATTTGCATATGACTAAAAGCACAGCTATCTCTGCAGTTGTTTAGCATACAGACAAAAGAAACGTATCGTTTTAATCAGCATGATGAGCCCTACCAGGCTGTAGGCCTGGTTTAATAGGGTTGATGATGCTGACTGAGCCTCTTTAAAGGGAACCTGTCACCGGGATTTTGTGTATAGAGCTGAGGACATGGGTTGCTAGATGGTCACTAGCACATTCATAATACCGTCCCCATAGCTCTGTGTGCTTTTATTGTGTGAAAAAAATAAAATAAAAAATAACACATTTGATACATATGCAAATTAACCTAAGATGAGTCCTGTACGTGAGATGAATCAGGGACAGGACTCATCTCAGGTTCATTTGCATATGTATCAAATCGGTTTTTTTTACACAATAAAAGCACACAGAGCTATGGGGACTGGGTATTGGGGATGTGCTAGCGGCCATTTAGCAACCCATGTCCTCAGCTCTATACACAAAATCCCGGTAACAGGTTCCCTTCAAGAGGAGTGTGCCTAATTTTTAGAAGATTACCCTATAAACATTTACTCCAATAAAGTCATATCACTTACAATTGTGGTGACCATTTTGCTGATATCCTCATCATCGTCTTCAGAATCACTGGCAAGCTCCTGATGATTTGCAACAGTGGAGACTGGTAACTGAGAGAGAAAGACCTGAAGTACTCTCAAGTATACAAGCATCCCCTCTTCTGACAGAGTGCCTGAAACAAGAGTATAGTACATGAAAATGAGGCATGTTAGATGAAATCAATCTAATTTAGGGCTTGGCTTGTATGTGAACCCAACCTCAATGTAGTTGTAATCCCAAGAATATCTTATCTCAGGACCTAATAATTATTTAAAGGGAACCTGTCACCGGGATTTTGTGTATAGAGCTGAGGACATGGGTCGCTAGATGGCCACTAGCACATCCGCAATATCCAGTCCCCATAGCTCTGTGTGCTTTTATTGTGTAAAAAAACCTGTTTGATACATATGCAAATTAACATAAGAGTCATATCTTACGTGTGTGACCAGAGAAGAGTAATATTTTCAAGCTCTGACTCATCTCAGCTTGATTTGCATATGTATCAAATCGGTTTTTATACACAATAAAAGCACACAGAGCTATGGGGACTGGGTATTGCGGATGTGCTAGCGGCCATCTAGCAACCCATGTCATCAGCTCTATACCCAAAATCCCAGTGATTGGTTCCCTTTAAGTAGCCATACCCCAAAATGATGGAGCTATGAAATCTGTGAAGCTGATCAGGGATCGTGAGAAAGAAGGCGTCACAATGTTGTTTTCAACTTGGAGTTGTACTGTAGTTCTCCATGCACAGCCTGGTGCCCGGCAGCGCCAATGTACAGGAAAAACTGTAGGTGGGGGGGGGGGGGGGGGGTCAGTGCTGCTGGTCATTTATAATCAGTGTCGGTGGGGGTCCCAGAGGTTAGATCCCCACTGATCACATGATGGCCTATCCTAGCAATATGCTGTCACTTTATAAGATTGGAAAAATACAAAGTGAAAAATGAAAGAAAAGAGTTAGAGGACCTGTCAACCGGATCAGCCATATTAAACCAGGCATACTGCTTGGCAGGGTTGATCCTGCTGGTCAAAATCATACCCATTTTCTGCAAAATGTTGTGGTGTTTCCAAGAAAAAAAATGACATTTATTTCAGCTTCAGTGCACCGAGGAGCATGGCCAGTACTGAAATGCTAAGGTGCACAGAGGGCTTGGCTAAAGAATAAGAGGGTCATTTATTAAACACAAATACGCCTAAATTACGTGTATTTCTGGTGCAAATTGTGGCGCAAAGGTCCTTTGTGCCGCAATCTGTGGCTTCTCCCCACTCACGCCAGATATAAAAAATAGGGTTTGGCGTGGGCAGAACGGGCTGGAAGACCAGTCTCAGTTACCATTTTCTATGCCTGGTTTAGGTGCAGAAAATGGTCTAAATGTAGGACAGCGAGGAAGCTGTGATGGATCCGTAGAAGACATGTATAGGGCTGCGCCTCTTCATAACTGAGGTGGATTTACCCCCAGGTACAGGGCTTATAAAGACCGGGGTCTAAAACGCAAGTCTCAATAAATGTGCCCCTAAGTCTTTTTTATTCTCAGGAATGCCACAACCAGTTTTCACTAGACAAGTGTCATTTTAATCAGCAGGATCAACAATACCATGCAGTTTGCCTGGTTTAATAAGGTTGACCCTGCGGATAAGTGATCTTTAAACAATCTAAAATAGCAGCAAACAAGTGGGAAAGCTGGAATAATATACAAATGAAAATGAGTATTTAATCTACTCCTTACTCAAGTACGTTTCCCCAACTGTAAGCACAAAATAGAAAAGCCAAGGGGTCTGGTCACATCGGTGCGGGCGATGAACCTGCTCCTCTAGTAATGCATTCAGAAAGAGCTCGTATGGGAAAGCGGTGTGTGCGTCCGCCAGTGCTGGAATGATGAACTGGAAGATCTGATCGGTGTAAGGTGCGGCCAGAAACTCTCTGGTAAAGGCAGTGAAAACCTGTTGCCTGAAAATAAAAAGAATATACTGTATTTAGGGAGAAAGGAGAGAGTTGGTCATACATAACTGAAAAGTAAACCTGTTGGGGGAAAACAAATATCAACCCGATTGGCTGCTAAGGGTAGGACCAAGTTTTCCTTGTACTAACTAATAAGTCTTCCCCATTATTTTGGCACCATACATAAAAGAATTGTCCAATAAGGATGCATTTACATAGACCGCAGAACATAATGACTCCCAGGTATCATTTGTTTTGGGCCTTCTCATAATGATTCAGCGATCAAAATCCTGAATTTGATCACAAGATAAAACCACAAACTTTGGAAATAGTCGACTGTGTGCAGGGACGGCACTGGCAAAATTGCAAATTAAATTAAGGCTAATAATTCTTCTGATTAAATTTTCACTGCCAAAAAGCTGCCAGCCCACCGCCTTAGATACACAGAACGTATGTCTCTTAATCTTCTACCCTAAAGTAATCAGTGTAAATTGTGCTGCATTTCAGGCGATGTAAAACACGAGGATTACTCATCATTTATAACTTTCAAGCTTACATTAAAGGAGGCTCAAACTCAAGAAAATGCAAATGCCCAGTATGGCAGCCAGAATTACTTTACAAGTCTATGAACCGGAGGAGGATAAATCACAGCAATGGAAGCTCGGAAAATAAACACTATTTTCAAGGTCGAGTCTTAAAATCAATTCCTCATGTAAAAACCTCTCTTATTGGCAGACGACGCACTGAACAAACCCCAAATTGACGACTATATCGACAGACCAGTTGAGAGGTGTGCTGGAATTCTGGTGGTGCACAACACCCAACTAGCAACAACATAAAAAAGCAAAAAGGTATCAAGACTGGAGTCATTAGCTCCTATAAGAATATATCATATATGCATAACAAATATACAAACCATGAACCAAAGCATTTACATGCTGTCCTGTCTGAGCAACCCCTTCTAAAGAGGACCTGTCACCACTCCTCACCTGCCTATTTGAATATATCCATGCATTCCCCATGTAATAACAATTCTGGAACCTCTATTCCTATATCTGTATGTTGTACCATTCCTTTATTATTTCTACTAGAAGTTATGAATGAATTGCTAGCAGTCTGCAGTAAGGGTACAGAGGGGAGGTGAGCAGTTGGGGGTGTGTACCTGCACAGACTGACTCTATCCAATCAGTGCTGCCATTGTCAGACTGTGCAGGTACACCCCCCCCCCCCCCCAACTGGTTACCTCCCCTCTGTACCCTTACTGCAGACTGCTAGCAATTATTTATAACTTCTAGTAAAAATAATAAAGGAATAGCACATAGAGGCATAAGAATAGATGCTCCAGAATTGTGCAAGTACGTTGGGAATGCATGGAGCTATAAAAATAGGCATGTCAGGAGTGGTGAAAGGTCCTCTTTAAGCCAGCTGAAGGGTTCGACCTTATCAGAGAGGGCCTCTAAGGACTTGTTCAGATGACTCGGACATAAACTACCTCCCATACGTGGATTTTTTTTTTGTGCCAACTTCTAGACTGCATCAAGAAGAAATAGGTCCTTTCTAGGAGCAGGAAATTTTTTTAATTGCAGCTAGTGTCCGAGTGGACCTGCAGTATGTAAAATCGCAGCAGAAGCCAGAGGGTCAGCCTCAGATTTCCGCAGCAGTTTCCACACCATGTAAACAAACTACTCGACCACTATATGCCCAAACAGGGAGTTGTGACAGGGGCTGTCCAGTTGGGATAAACATCTTAAAAATCCCTGAATGAACACACTAAGTGCAATACAGCAGCACAAATACTTAATGTGATTGTCTCATCTCAGACATTGGTGGCATATCGCTAGGATATGGCACTAATGTCAGATAGAATTTGCACCTATCTCCAGAACAGGCCCACCAAAGTGAAGGAGAGCACACTGAGCAAGCGCGATCACCCTCCATTCACTTCTACGAGAAATCCGAAAATGGCCGAGACAGCACTTGTCTATTTCCGGCAGTCCCACAGAGGTGTATGAGGAGGTGGCAGTGCATGCGTGGTGTGCTCTCCATTCACTTCATGACTAATCTTAGAACTCTCACAGAAGTGAATGGAGAGCATACCGCGCATGCACTGCCACCTCTCTATTCACCCTGGCAGAAATAACTGAGCCAGCACTCGGCCATTTTCAGAACTCCCACAGAAGTGAATGGATGGGTGGTTGAGCATGCGTGGTACACTCTCCTTCATTTTGGGGACCCCGTTGCCAGCAATGAGCAAAATGACACAACCCCTTTAACAAGGACATGCTTTTTTTTGGGTCGGGGGAAATCTGTCAACATGAACAGGATCTGCCAGTGATAGAAAATGTTTCTGGACTGACTAATGGTTAACTCGCAGGGAAAACCAAGGAAACCAGGGTTGATTCCAATGTGTCCAATCCTATTATTCAACTCCAAAAGACAAGGAGAGCATCTTAGGTTTCTCCTCTTTCTGGATAATAACCTGCTCAGCTGAATGGTGCACATTTTTGGGGTAGGGAGGGGCAGGGTTAACAGTATTAGCTGTACAGATGTCTGGGCCCAGTATACAATATTCCTAGGAGAAATCCAGAGCGCATTTGGAATGTCTTAAGCCACAGATCCCTTGATAAAGGTCGACAACCGACCGAAACGTTGGGGTTGTACTGCTAAGCCAATTGTATTGCTTTAATATTTTCTCTGGATGGAACGAAAATTATGTAAAAATTACTATGCATTCAAAAACACTAATTGATGAAGAACATATGGTGTGCTGTGGATTTCTCCTAGGAATCAATTGACGCATGTCCTCTACGAGCACCCACCACTTAGGGTGTGCAGATCTCATATCTCCCTTTGTCTCAGTGTACAATATTGACCTGTGGGGGTCCCAACGATCCTAAGAACAGACCTGATGTGCTAAGAGAGAGCCAATCAATCCGAATTGTTACTGCACTTCAGAAAGACTAGCACCGGACCAGCAACAATGAGGACTCCAGCCAGCTGCTGGGAAACTACAACTACCAGCAAGCACACATACTTGGCTGTTATTGTAACTTCCATAGAAGTGATAGGAGGATTCTAGGAGTTGTAGTTTCAGAACAGCTGGAGTGTCAGAGGTTGCTGATCCCTGGACTAGCAGGTCATCTCTGGGACTATGGAAGTAATGTTCTTAACCAGGTATTCAACCATTAATTTAAGCCTTCTATGCACATGGTTTTGTAGGGTTCTCCATACGTTCTCTACAAAAACTACGCCTAAGGGTCCGGCTACATGGTCTCACACAGGGGCATGGCTACAATGCAAATCTGACTTTGTAACAGTCGCATTGCAGTAAGTAGCATGGCGACACCACTGAAATGCATTACATGAAATGTTGCCGTGTAGCCGGACCCGAACAGAAGGAGTAAATGTTTTAGTAGTGTAGGGCATCCACCAAGGAATTTCTTGTAGTAGCCCGATTCCTACATACTGCAATACCCCAATAAATAAGCGTGTGTACCCTGAAATAAGACACACATGTTCAGATTCAAATTAAACTATTTAACACGTGCTGGCTGTTTCCCTAAACCCAGGCACCTCAAACAGTAGTCAGCGAAATAGAGCTGGAGAGGGGGCACAGAGGGGAGACCGGCATCCATCACACATTTAGAGCATATCCCATGTCTGAGAATATCCCTTTAAGAGCAGGTAGAGCAGTCTGACACCAACTGCTCATGGTGAAAACTTTCCATGCAGATGATAGCAAAGGTTTGCACGATGTATAAAGCAGTAAACGTATATTAGGGATTAGATCACTTCTTACCTTGCACTGTCCGAGCAGGAGTTGTATGTAAAGTGCAATGGTTTCATGACATTCTCCAGCAGAATCTTTGCAATGGGAACTCTGGAGACATCAGTATATTCAACGCTGGATGGGAGCTTGTTGTTAATTAACAAGAAAAGTGACCGGTAGTAACCTGAGAGAGAAAACAAAGGTGACTTCTAACTACAACGCATCTGCAAAAAGAGCAGCTTATACTGTTCTGATGGGTTTGTCATTTTTTGCTTTATAAGACGCACAAAAAGTGGGGGGAAATGTCAGTGAGTCTTATAAAGCAAATACTAGTGAGCGCTTCCATTATGGAAGCGTTCACTAGTATGCAATCGGTGCGGAGAGTGAAGCGCTGCCAGTACTTACCCTCCCTTGTCTTCTATCCTGGGGCCGCACTGCACTGTCCTGACTGCATACAGCGTTGGGATGTAGTGCGTACACTATGACCTGACACTGTACGCAGTGCAGCGCGGGCTGGAGAAGACAAGGGAGCGCAACTGCAGGCCAGACAGCCGGACCCGGAGAGAAGTGGTGGAGCAGTAGAGGTAAGGCTACTTTCACACTTGCGGCAGAGTGATCCGGCAAGCAGTTGTGTCACCGGAACTGCCTGCCGGATCCGGCAATCTGCATGCAAACATACAGCATTTGTAGACGAATGCATTGCAAGAACGGATCCGTCTCTCTGTATGTCATCCAGAGAAACAGGTCCGTTATGTATATTTTTCAAATTTTTACCGGTCTGGGCATGCGCAGACCGGAAGGACGGATCGAGCATTGCGGAATTTTTAATGCCGGATCCTGACTTTTGGACGGAGATAATACCGCAGCATGCTGTGGTATTTCCTCCGTACAAAACACCGTTCCAGTGACTTAACTGATTACATCCTGATGCATCCTGAACGGATTTCTCTCCATTCAGAACTGATCAGTTCTTTTCAGTTATTGAGCCTCTATGATAGAACTCAGTGCCAGAAAAGAAAAACACTAGTGTGAAAGTACCCTAAGTGAAGCTATTTATTTTAAGGTCTGATCTGAGGTCCGATACGGGGGTGTGGCATGGAGGTCTGACATGAATGTCTGATGTGGGTCTAATATGGAGATCTGCTGGGCGTCTGATCTGAGTTCCTGATATGGGGGTCTGATGTAATGATCTGATGATAGGGGGGGAATGCATCTTATTTTCCTCCTCTAAAACCTGGGATGCATCTTATCATCAGGTGCGTCTCATAAAGCTGATCGCTGATCTAATAGGTAAAGGAAAACTACGTATGCAAACTTCTTTATATCTTACGGTTGCAAATAACATTACAATTTAAGTAACTTTCTTTTCTTTACCCTGTATTTATTTATATGACATATGATTGTTATAAGGAAAGTTTGACATCTGCGGCACAGTTCTCCAGCAGGCTCTTCTGACAGAGAACAGACTGTCAGAGTTCTCGGGATGCGGCTTGTGCAATTTACTAACCTTTCTGGATCATGTAGTGCAAAATTTGTTCAACTAATGAGGCCACAGTGACGGCATCTTGAAGGACAGGTAAGTAAGTGTTTTCTGATGAAAATACTTCAACCATTCTCATGGGCAGTGCAACGTTGATGCTGTCATCATAGCAATGCTGTAATAACCTACATAGCACAGAAAAATTAAGTGAATGTACAAGGCATGCATGGAGTGTGTAGACAGTATGTTATATAAAAATTCATTTTGCTGCATGTGACTAGAAAGTGCTACTCAGTACTGCTTCTTTTAACTGATATAAAAAGAAGACTGATGATAATTGCGTGATCACTGGGGCAACTACCGCTAGGGTCCCCACCAATCATTAGAAGGGGCCACAAGTCCACCATTACTCCAAAGGGAGTTGGGATGGCATAGTGGTCAACCATATAGCTGTTGTTGAGGTTGCAGTAAGGAGAAAGTGGGACCCCAGTCAGTCACCATTTAAATACAGAAAGAGCAGAGATATAAATATATAAATTACAAGTAGAGAAAGATTACAGCGGCTCACCCTCTTTCTATATGGAAAAGGTGCTCACCCCCAGGTCCCACCCTCAGGACCGGTAAGGAATTGTATAAATAGCAAGTATGGGGGGGGGCACACTCAAAAGGGACCACAAAGCGGTAGTAGTGTTGATACACTTTAATATAATGAGATATTAAAACATTAAGAACATACCCCTAAAAAATACATACAATAAAATATCACATGTACAGATAAACATAAGCCCAAACACTCAGTCTCTGCGCCAAGGCTTCAAATAGTCGCAATAAAACAGCGTGCGGCAAAAAATCCCACTCAAGGAAATGTAATAATGGTGGGATATCCTCACCAGTCCTTAAATAGAATGTCAGTGGAATAAAACAGCGTGCGGCAAAAAAATCCCACTCAAGGAAATGTTATAATGGTGGGATGTCCTCACCAGTCCTTTGATAGACTGTCAGTGGACAGATAGGCCAGCAATGATGTACTGCTTTAGATCTGAAATCCAATACACCCCTTCACTGTCCAGTGCGCTAATATGGCAAAGCAGGGGCCCAGTTCTCTGTCCAAACACTTATAGTGTAGCGCCCACAATGGGGGTTAGATCTCACTTGCCTCCACACAATTAGCAGTGCTCAAAATTGAGCCCGGTCTTACCCGTCTTCACTGCCTCATCCGCAGCGACGATCCAGGCGGCCGCACACCAAACAGCGTCTCACGTGGTGTGCTCGGCCTGTACGTGGCGTCCCACGTGACCTGGTTACCTAGGGGACCGGATATGCGCTCCTATGACGTAGATGTTGAGCGACTGCTTTTGAATCCGTATGAGTTGCTTTGTTTGCCTTTTCTGTTGCCGGCTTTCTTTTTCTTTCTTTAAATCGATCCACGCTCACTCTAAACCGCCAGACGCGTTTCAGGGTCCTACACCCCTTCCTCAGTGGCCAACTCAGTGAGCGGATCCTCACTCTTTATTAATGGGATATCTCCGCCCACATTCTCCATATTCCTTATGCAATTGTATTATATGGAGTGGATTTATCCCATATGGAGTGGGTTCCCATTCCTAATATGTTAATCATACATACATATATAACTTCATATAAAATGTTACAATGATTAAAATAATAAATACACCCCTGCATATTATATTCCAAATATTTAAAACAGATACTGGAGGAGACTGCAAGGTCATACCTTATATCTAAATAACCGCATGAAAAAAACGCATATAGACCGCAATAAAGACGCATGTAAAACGCAATAAAGACGCATGTGTGCCCTGCGTCTTACACTGCAGTACTCAACTTAAGGACATCACATTCATCCGGGGGAGCTATGATATTCATCCCAAAGGAGCGATGAGTGAAAATTGAGGGGCCTTCCGGCAAGGAGGGGAGATCAGTGTCAATAAACGGCCAGACTGCGATGTCCCATCCCCACCGGAAACCCCCCCACAGGAACCCAAACACTTCCATTTCGGCATTGAGGCCCCTAGGAATGATTGTATCATACTCAAAGATCCTCCGGGATTCTTGTCGTGACATGTGTGCAATATGGTTCCCCCCTCTCCATGCCTTTTTTACTCTTTCTATTGCTACAAACTTCAGACCTGTAGGGTCACAGTTATGTGTTGTTTGAAAAATAATTGTGGGTCAGTATATATCTCACTCCATCCAATATAAACTCCAACTATTCCATGGGGCAAATAATTTGGCCGGGAAAATAGCTCCAACTGTGAGGGTGAAGAAAGATAGCCACAAAAAAGAAAACTGGTTGGCAGTGAATGGGTTTTTTAAGTGTGGCAGATGTGCCAATTGTAAAATTACCAGTTTCCCCAAAAGAACCACAAAAGTAGCGTCTACAGTTAATACATTCAGTTTGGAAATACAAAAATGCCTTACCTGTGATTCCACAGACGTTGTGTATTTGCTACAATGTGGATGCAGAAAACAATACATAGGCAGGACCAAAAGAACGTTGAAAAAAAGAGTAGCGGAACATGTGGCAAATATTAAAAAAGGCCTAGACGCACTCTTTATCCAAGCATTTTCCAACAACACATAACTGTGACCCTACAGGTCTGAAGTTTGTAGCAATAGAAAGAGTAAAAAAGGCATGGAGAGGGGGGAACCATATTGCACACATGTCACGACAAGAATCCCGGAGGATCTTTGAGTATGATACAATCATTCCTAGGGGCCTCAATGCCGAAATGGAAGTGTTTGGGTTCCTGTGGGGGGGTTTCCGGTGGGGATGGGACATCGCAGTCTGGCCGTTTATTGACACTGATCTCCCCTCCTTGCCGGAAGGCCCCTCAATTTTCACTCATCGCTCCTTTGGGATGAATATCATAGCTCCCCCGGATGAATGTGATGTCCTTAAGTTGAGTACTGCAGTGTAAGACGCAGGGCACACATGCGTCTTTATTGCGTTTTACATGCGTCTTTATTGCGGTCTATATGCGTTTTTTTTCATGCGGTTATTTAGATATAAGGTATGACCTTGCAGTCTCCTCCAGTATCGGTTTTAAATATTTGGAATATAATATGCAGGGGTGTATTTATTATTTTAATCATTGTAACATTTTATATGAAGTTATATATGTATGTATGATTAACATATTAGGAATGGGAACCCACTCCATATGGGATAAATCCACTCCATATAATACAATTGCATAAGGAATATGGAGAATGTGGGCGGAGATATCCCATTAATAAAGAGTGAGGATCCGCTCACTGAGTTGGCCACTGAGGAAGGGGTGTAGGACCCTGAAACGCGTCTGGCGGTTTAGAGTGAGCGTGGATCGATTTAAAGAAAGAAAAAGAAAGCCGGCAACAGAAAAGGCAAACAAAGCAACTCATACGGATTCAAAAGCAGTCGCTCAACATCGACGTCATAGGAGCGCATATCCGGTCCCCTAGGTAACCAGGTCACGTGGGACGCCACGTACAGGCCGAGCACACCACGTGAGACGCTGTTTGGTGTGCGGCCGCCTGGATCGTCGCTGCGGATGAGGCAGTGAAGACGGGTAAGACCGGGCTCAATTTTGAGCACTGCTAATTGTGTGGAGGCAAGTGAGATCTAACCCCCATTGTGGGCGCTACACTATAAGTGTTTGGACAGAGAACTGGGCCCCTGCTTTGCCATATTAGCGCACTGGACAGTGAAGGGGTGTATTGGATTTCAGATCTAAAGCAGTCCATCATTGCTGGCCTATCTGTCCACTGACAGTCTATCAAAGGACTGGTGAGGACATCCCACCATTATAACATTTCCTTGAGTGGGATTTTTTGCCGCACGCTGTTTTATTCCACTGACATTCTATTTAAGGACTGGTGAGGATATCCCACCATTATTACATTTCCTTGAGTGGGATTTTTTGCCGCACGCTGTTTTATTGAGACTATTTGAAGCCTTGGCGCAGAGACTGAGTTTTTGGGCTTATGTTTATCTGTACATGTGATATTTTATTGTATGTATTTTTTAGGGGTATGTTCCTAATGTTTTAATATCTCATTATATTAAAGTGTATCAACACTACTACCGCTTTGTGGTCCCTTTTGAGTGTGCCCCCCCCCCCCCATACTTGCTATTTATATAAATTACAAGGTTAATGAATCTTTCCCCACAAAACTATACAGGTGAAACTCAAAAAATTTGAATATCGTGCAAAAGTCCATTTATTTCAGTAATGCAACCCAGACGTCATCGGCGCAGGCGCACTGAGGGAGTTCTGAGGAGACGAGCCTCCTCATCTCAGAGCGCCTGCGCCGAATGAACAGAGGCGCGCGAGTTTTGAAATAATGACAGGGCCGGCCGGAGAAGGAGATCACGGCTGGCCCTGTCAATCAACACAGCGAGGGGGCGGTTTTCTGCTGCGGCTACCAGCAAGTAGACGCCCTACTTGCTGGTAGAGACCGGATTTACATATTATAAAACTTTGTTTTCTAAAGAAACGGCCGCATCAAAGTAAGTGACAAGATTATATTCTCCTATATCGCGCTATAAGTAATGTAATTATCCCAAAAAAAAATTATGACTTTTGTGGGGTGACAGAAGCCCTTTAAAAGGAATTGCATTAATGCAGCTTAAAATTTTAATTTTGTCAAAAGATTCAATATTCTAGGCTCAAAGTGTCACAGTCTAGTCAGCTAATAAATTCATACCCCCTGAGCAAAGGTACCCGAGATTGTGACTTTGGAGTTTCATAAACTATAAGCCATAATCATCCAAATTGTTACAAATAAAGGCTTAAAATGAGATTTTGTGAAACTCACCTGTAAAATCTGTTTCTCGCTTGATTCATTGGGGGAACACAGACCATGGGTATAGCTGCTTGCTGCCACTAGGAGGCGACACTAGGCTGAAAACTTAGCTCCTCCCCCGCCAGCTATACCCTCTCCGGCCAGGAGAGAGCTCTCAGTTTGTGCAAAAGCAGAAGGATATTACAACATCAGCAAACTCACCCGGTCAACGGACCCAAACGGGGGTGGGTGCTGAGTTCCCCAATGAATTAAGCAAGAAACAGATTTTACAGGCGAGTTTCACAAAATCTTGTTTTCTCGCCTATATTATTGGGGGACACAGACCATTGGATGTCCCAAAGCAGTCCCTGGGGAGGTTACACAAAATCGAGCAAAGAAGGTAGAGAACCTCGTGACAGTCATCACACCGCGGCCTGCAAGACCAGGCGGCCCAGAGCGGCGTCCACAGAAGCGAGAGTGTGAACCCTGTAAACTTCGTAAAAGTGTGGAGGGAAGACCAGGTCACGGCTTTACACAACTTAGCCGCCGACGCCTGGTGGAAGTGAGCCCAGGAGGACCCAAGTGCCCTGGTAGAGTGGGCCGTGATCCCCGGAGGTGGTGTCCTGTCCCGAACGCGGTAACATTCCAAAATAGTGGAGCGAATCCACCGGGAGATCGTCACCTTCGAAGCTGCCAGGAAGGTGGAGCGTACCTTCATGCCGGAGACTGCTTGCCAGAGGAAGAGCGCCGAGGCTGCGCTCGGGAACGCCAGGCAGGCTGTGGCTTGAACGAAGGCTTCCGCCTTTGCTCCTGGGTGGGCTGCCTCGCGGTCGAGGGAGCCGCCGGGCGGGTGCCCGTGGAGCGGCGAAGGGACTGGCGTTGCGCGGAAGGACGCTGTCGAGAAGAACGCTTGGGTTTGGGCTGCGGAAGATGGGTGCTTTTGCCACCCGTGGCCTTAGAAATGATTTTGTCAAGTTTGGGCCCAAAAAGACGAGAGCCAGCGAAAGGAAGAGATAGAAGGGAGCGCTTGGAAGAAGAATCGGCCTGCCAGGCCTTTAGCCATGGAGATGGCAAAGGCGGAGGACCACGCGACCATGGAGCCCGTGTCCAGAGACGCCTCGCAAAGGTACTTTCCCGCCTGGGATATTTGGACCGCCAGAGCCTGGAGTTCTGTGTGGGAAAGGTCCGAGTCCAAGTCCTGATGTAAGCGCAGGGCCCATTCAGAAACCGCCTTAGCCACCCACGCCGAAGCGAAAATGGGACGAAGTGCCGAACCGGTGGCTGAAAAGACCGACTTCGCAAGCGATTCAACCCGTCGGTCCACCGAGTCCTGCAGAGAGGAGCTGTCCGCGACCAGAATAGTGGTATTCTTGGCCAGGCGAGCCACCGGCGGGTCCACCTTTGGAGGGGAAGACCACTTACCCACCCAATCCGGGGGGAACGGATAAAGAAGATCGGGTCGCTTGGGGATCAGGAAACATGAACCTGGCTGTTCCCACGCTTTAGTGGGGAGCACGGAAAAGTTGTGGTGGACCAGGAACGATTTGGGAGTCTGCTTGGTACGCAGGAAAGAAACTCCATGGTGACTGGTGCCCTCCTCTTGAAGTTGGAAGGTGTCCCGGATTGCCGAGACCAGACTGTCCACTAAGGCAGCCTTCTGGGACGAGCGATCCGTATCCAGATCCGTATCAGACTCTGCGAGTTCCACTTCGGACGAAGGGTCCCCAACCAACGAGGACGCCTTGGACAGCGAACCGGGGGGAGGAGGCGAAGGCGATGCATCCGAGGAGGAGAGGCGTTCCTGCCTGGGACGCTTGCTGGGGTGTCTGCTCCTGGATGGTACGCCCTGAGAGAGTGCAGGTTGCACAGGTGACGACATCTCTACCAAGCGACCCATTAATGAAAGGGTGGATTGGGATATCTTGGATAGGTCAGTCACCGCCCGGGAAAGGGATTTGGCCCATTCCGGTTCCATACTTTCAGCAGAAGGGTGCACGTCTCTGGGTGGCCTGGTATGAGGCACAGAGGGGGTTCGCCTGACCCCTAGGAAAGTTCACGTTACATGAAGTGCAGGCATAATGGGTAGCCCTACCGAGGACCTGGGGCACGGGTTCCGCTGGGTCCGACATGACAGGTGTCAGGGAACCAGAGAGGGTACAGAGGAGGGGAGCAGCGCTGGTCCTACCAAAGTGGAGCAGAGTTAACCCTTGCTGGACGTGTCCCCAGGAGCAGGATGCAGTGGGTTGAGGTGGTCTGCGGCGAGCTGGACAGTCTGGAGAAGAGGGAGCAGACCCAAGAAGATGTCCCTCTCAGGCTGGGAAACCACATGCACGGCCGGGTACTTCCGGATGGAGAGCAGGCAGGAAGGGAAGCGTGGCGGGAAAGGTAGGCTCCGCACCAACGGTGCGAAGCCACGCCCTCCCGCACCGCAGTGCTGCCGGAATTCCGGAGAACTAAGGGGTCCATAAATAACCGCCGCACATGCGGAGTTAACGCCCGCAACCCCATGCCGGTGTTGCTGTGCAGACAGGTCCCCTCATGGAGTAGAGAGTCCAGCCCCTGGATGGCCCTGATCGAAGGAATTGACACACAGAACACAGACAGACATACTCACCTGCCTTCACCCTTCTGACATGGACCAGCAGAGCCACCTCTTCAGTCCCTGGAACAAGTGACAGGGACCAGGTTGAAGGGCAGGAACAGGTGGCCCCATGGCTGGGGGGGAGCAGGAAGGTCAAGCCCTCCTGGTCCACTTTGTCTTCTTGTGGGAGGCAGAGAGGTGGAATAAGCGTCACCGGTCATTTTTTTAAGTTGCATTACTGAAATAAATGAACTTTGCACGATATTCTCGTTTTTCGAGTTTCACCTGTAAATCTGCTCAGTTCCTACTGCTCCTAGCATGCTGCAGATTGCACTACATTTTTTGGTAACAGTTTCCCTTTAAGTATTGCTTTAACAATATATCCGTTGTGATTTACTTACCTACAACATAACCCCAATAGCCTCTTGATCTGGTACAGACAAGTAAGTCTGTCTGGGCCTGCGAGGTGTTTTACAAACTGGGAATTATATTTGATCAAATTCTGACATATCCATATCTATAGGGAACAAAACAAAAAACTATTTAGAACTGAATAATGAAATCTTGCAGGCAGAGAGGAGCCCCTTTCTCCATGCCCCTACTATCTTCGGATGGAGACCGACTGCGTGCTCCACCATGACATCACAAAATCTGAAGTTTGGGGAGAAAGGAGGCGGGTCTTGGTCCCCATTGGCTACAATGGCTTCCATAACCTGTACAGTTCTGCAGGAAGGGAGCAGAGAAGCTCCAAGGCAACAATTACAGCAGAGATTAAGAGGATTGTGTGTCTGTTGTGTGCATTTACTTTGTGGTCAGATCTTTTAGAATTTGAGTGTAAAAATATAAAAAAGTTGTGGACCCCAAAATGGATATGGTCGTGTGCATGAGGCCTAACTAAGTACATTTGGAATCCAACAGTCAGAGAAAGCTGGGACACAGGTCACATTGTTACATACATTCTGTAGTACGGACACAACGCTCTCCTAATTTGTATACAGAATATAAATAGGTATAGTGTCAGGGCAACAATGACTATGCTTCATGGCCAGTTTGGTCTCCAGCATACCTCCAAATTATTGTTACGCTGCTTTCCAAAGATACTGAAGGGCAAAAGTGCCTAATTATGCAGCAATATAGGAAGTGGGAATCATAATGGTATAATTAGGCAGATTAGCATCAATCTGTAGAAAAACTAACATGGATTGCACATCCACATGCACTGACGTATTGCTTTTCAGCATAGCGTATAAACATGTACACGAGGCACTTTGTATACGTTTTGGCCAAAATGCGAAAGTCCACTCACCATGTCAATGTGTCCGCTACTCTATTTTGGAGCAGCACCACATGGTAACCGTTGCCTCTGCAACACAGCACCTGCCGGTGGCAAGACCCATCTGCCCAACAACACACCTTCTGTAGGACCAAGCCACCCAGGCACTGGGCTCCACCAACCCATAGGCACAGAAAAACCAGATGCTATGCAGTACTGCTCCATTAAAAAAAGGGATCCCAAAAGGTCACCTTTCCATGTGCTCTCAGAAACTAAACTCCACTCCAGCGCTGCTGCTTCATTCTCTTCCCGAGCCGCAGCAAGTCACATACTGTTGCGTCTGCAACCCGGGGAAGAGTTAGAAGTAATAGTGCTGAACCAGAGCGGGCTGGGAAGGCAAGTGTAAGATTGTTTATTATTTCCGGCAGGTTAGGCCTCTTTCACACTTGCGTTGTTAGGATCCGGCGTGCACTTCCGTTTCCGGAAGTGCCCGCCGGATCCGTAACACCGCAAGTGAACTGAAAGCATTTGAAGACTGTTCAGTCTTCAAAATGCGTTCAGTGTTACTATGGCAGTCAGGACGGTAAGTATACTGTGCCCCGGGAGCCGCACGGACGGTAAGTATACTGCTCCCCCGCTCCCCACTACACTTTACCATCGCAAACAGGACTTTAGCGTTGGATCCGGTAATGTGCCGAAACGACGTTTAGCTTAAGGCCAGATCCGGATTAATGCCTTTCAATGGGCATTAATTCCGGATCTGGCCCTGCGGCAATTTTTTTGGGCCGGAGCAAAAAGCGCAGCATGCTGCGGTATTTTCTCCGGCCAAAAAACGTTCCGGTCCGGAACTGAAGACATCCTGATGCATCATGAACGGATTTCTCTCCATTCAGAATGCATTGGGATAATCCTGATCAGAATTTTTCCGGCATAGAGCCCCGACGACGGAACTCTATGCCGGAAAAGAACAACGCAAGTGTGAAAGAGCCCTTAGTGAAATAAAAAAGTACCTTGGACGACCCCTTTAAATGTTGCTCAGATGTGCTACCAACAAAAAAAGGTATTTTAAAGGTCAGTGAAAATGTAATTAGAATTATAGAACATATAATTGACCTTACCAAACGCTTTGAATCTTCAGTCTGTCTGTAGAAAAAGAGCAGTTTTCGCACAAGAAGCGTAAGGTTTCTTCCATCTACTGAAGGTGCACCAGAAGTCGCCGAGTTAGCACAGAAGTCAAACTCACTTCTTTGGATGGAGTACTAATAAGGGGAAAACAATTCTTACAAAGTCAGCAGCACTTCTGTCAGCCATTACATAAGATGAAAAAGCTGCTGAAACCATAGAAGGTCTGAGAAGTGTCATGTATACTGCTGCACGACAAAGATACACACAAGTACAGCGGTGCATTCAGCATGGAGTATAGCTCAAATTCAAGCCTAAGTAAATACATTAAAGGGGTTGTCTCACTTTAGCAAATGGCATTTATCATGTAGACAAAGTTAATACAAGGCACTTACTAATGTATTGCTATTATCCATATTGCCTCCTGTGCAGGCTTGATTCATTTTTCCATCACATTATACACAGCTCGCATCCAGGGGTTACGGCCACTGCTGCAGTGCAGATACAAGGTGGCTGGGATGGGGGCTGCCACACATGGGTGTCTATGCACGCTCTCACATTCCCAGCCAACTGAGAGGCCAACACTTTTTCCTATAGTGTGCAAGCTCGGCCACCACTGATGGATTGCAGGGTGGTCATAACCATGGAAACGAGCAATATATAATGTGATGGAAAAATGAATCAGCCACCAAAGGAGGCAATATGGATAATAACAATACATTCTTAAGTGACTTGTATTAACTTTCTCTACATGATAAGTGACACTTGCTGAAGAGAGAAAACCCCTTGAAGATCAGTTAGATAAGGGAGTGTCCAGACGTGGGAAACGCACCTATCAGACATTGGGGGCATAGTCTAGCACACGGGTGTCAAACACAAGGCCCGCGGGCCGAATCCGGCCCGCCAGACCTCGTCATGTGGCCCGCGTAGCCGCCGCCGGCCGCCAGCCTTCACCTTTTATTATCACTTCCTGCAGGCGGCCCCTGCAGGAAGTGATAATAAATCGCATAATGAGCGTCAGGGCTTTTTTTCTGGCGGAACGCACCGGAACGGCGTTCCGCCACCTTTTGACATCGCAGCCTGCCATGCTCCAGCATCGCAGGCTGCGATGTATCAGCGGGGAGGGACTGGGAGGAGGAGCTGGGGGCCGGTGCGTTCACTGTGCTCCGGCCCCCAGCTCCAGTAGTTATAAAATGTGTACAATTAATAAGGATTCTATTCATGAGGCCCCCTCTGCAGTAGAACATTCAATACAGCCACATCCTACTCACAGGGCTGTTATCTTAATGCTGGCCGGCCGGGCAGACGAGCGGCAGCGTCACGACTGACGTCATGTGCCCGGCCTACTTTCTGAATGAAGGAGGCGGCGCAGGCATGTGACGTCAGTCGTGACGCTGCCGCTCGTCTGCCCGGCCGGCCAGCATTAAGATAACAGCCCTGTGAGTAGGATGTGGCTGTATTGAATGTTCTACTGCAGAGGGGGCCTCATGAATAGAATCCTTATCAATTGTACACATTTTATAACTAGTCTGTACTGGAGCGGCAATGGGGGGGGGGGGTCTGTGGATGGCACTGTTATGGGGCGGGGGGTCTATGGATGGCACTGTTATGGGGTGGGGGGTCTGTGGATGGCACTGTTATGGGGTGGGGGGGGGGGGTCTGTGGATGGCACTGTTATGGGGTGGGGGGGGGTCTGTGGATGGCACTGTTATGGGGTGGGGGGTCTGTGGATGGCACTGTTATGGGGTGGGGGGGGTCTGTGGATGGCACTGTTATGGGGTGGGGGGGGGGTCTGTGGATGGCATTGTTATAGGATGGGGGGGGTCTGTGGATGGCACTGTTATAGGATGGGGGGGGTCTGTGGATGGCACTGTTATAGGATGGGGGGGGTCTGTGGATGGCACTGTTATAGGATGGGGGATCTGTGGATGCCATCCCCAGATCCCCCATCAACAGTGCCATCCCCATCTGGGGGGTTTCTTTGCTGGGCTGGACTTTTATAGCCCCCCCAAATTTTACTTGCATCCCTGTTCTCTAAAGGGGCGGTTTTAGGGGGCGGTACTAGGGGTGGGCAGATCCCCCATAAGTGTCACCCACAGATCCCCCATAAGTGTCACCCACAGATCCCCCATAAGTGTCACCCACAGATCCCCCACAGATCCCCCATAAGTCCGATACAACCGGCCCTTTGAGGATGACCAAACTGCTGATGCGGCCCCCGATGAATTTGAGTTTGACACCCCTGGTCTAGCATATTCATGCCCCCAATGTCCAGGAATACCCCTTTAACATAACCAAAATACCTCATTAAGAGAACAGGGCTTACATATAATATACCACAAGTTGTCATGAATATAAGTGTACAGTAAAAATACATACTTGCTGTTTTCTATCCTTGTAGCCTCTTATATAGGACTGGATAATTATTGCATTCTTCAGTCTTCTCCTTTCTTCCTGTAAGAAAAATCATAAAAAAAAAAAAACAAGCTGCGATGATTGCACTGATGAAACTGTAGATAGTTATTTTCAGTTTAATTTGTAGCTGGTGTTTTCACTAGCGACCTCCCTATCCAGGTGCATAGACATATAGCTGGAGTTCACCTGATTAAGATGCTGTTTTTTCCTTTTGTTCATCTAAGGCTACTTTCACACTAGCGTTCGGGGCTCCGCTTGCGAGTTCCGTTTGAAGGCTCTCACAAGCGGCCCCGAACGCATCCGTACTGCCCTAATGCATTCTGAGTGGATGCGGATCCGCTCAGAATGCATCAGTCTGGCACAGTTTGTCCTCCGCTCCGCAGGCGGACACCTGAACGCTGCTTGCAGCGTTCGGGTGTCCGCCTGGCCGTGCGGAGGCAAACGGATCTGTCCAGACTTACAATGTAAGTCAATGGGGATGGATCCGTTTGAAGTTGACACAATATGGCTCAATTTCAAACGGATCCGTCCCCCAAAAATTTCACACTTAGAATTTTTTCTAAACTATAATGCAGACGGATCCGTTCTGAACGGATCCCATCGTCTGCATTATAGGAGCGGATCCGTCTGTGCAGGCTCCATTCCCAACTTATGATACTTTTCCTAATATGTAATTTGCCATTTTTTTTTTTTTTTTTGTAATATATAGGGGCAGTGATGCTAACCATTTTTGTAATATACTTTAATTAGTGAAATCATACATTTCCATTAGAAAAATAGATCTAAAGTGGCCCAATTTGAGCCTTAGCAACGCTCCTGTCTTCTGTTTACATACACCGTCAATGTTGAGCAAGTCTCCACAGTTATTTAAACAGAAGACAGAGGAGGGTTGCCAAGGCTCAAATTGGGCCACTTTAGATCTATTTTTCTAATAGAAAGGTACGATTTAAGTAACTAAAGTATACTACAAAAATTGTCAGTGTCACTGCCCTACACATTACAAAAATAAAAAAGAATGACCGTTACACTTCAAAGGGAACCTGTCATCAACTTTATGCTGACCGCACTGAGGGCAGCATAAATTAGTGACAGAAATGCTGATGTCAGCCGTGTGTCACTCATGAGCTAAAAGTAAGTGGTTGCTGAGAACCAGCATCATAATCATTGCAGCCCAGGCCTTGAAAAGAGTCAAATCTAATTGAGAAGAGTCATGGTTATACATAATCTCCTGCTATCCCCGTCCATCTGCTGATGATTGGCAGTTCTCTCCTAGAGAAAGGGAGAAAACTAGGTAGAAGACTGTCCGTCATCAGCAGGTGGGCAGGACAGCAAGAATTCATGAATAACCAGGACTCTTCTCAGGTGGCCGGGACTCTTTTCTAGGCCCAGTCTGCAATGATTGTGATGTTTGTTCTCGGCAACCAACATACTTTAACTTATAAATAACAGACTGCTGAAATCAACTCCCCTGTCTCTACTTTATTCTGCTGTTAGTATGGGCAGCATAAAGTTGATGACACATTCCCTTTAAGAAATAAATAATCACCTACCACTGTGTTAGGGCTGTTGTAGGATCTTTTTAGTCCAGGTTCGAGGACAGGGAGTCCCCACCATCAGGGGTCATCCCTGGGCTGAGCACTAGACTAGGGCGAGACTATAGGGACAGTTCTCCCCACCCTTCAGGATATCTTTGTAGCTGCCTGCTGTGGAACCATCTGAGTTTATTCTCAGTGATTTTTGGTCCGTGTGTCTAATTTATTTATTTTAAGGATATTCAATTAAAGCTTATTCATTTTAAGGGTTACACTAATTGCTGGAGCTCAATGAATAATCACCATTGCTCTTATTGCACTCAAGCTCCACTCATTTCTGTGGCCGTCCCCTCTTGCCACTGCCTGGTCCTGTCAATCAAAGCAGTGAGGGAGTGGCTGGTTACAGAAAGGAGAGGAGCTGGGGTGCAATGTATCCCCTATGCATTATGTCATTGGGCCACATGTCGCATAAAGGACATCTCAGTCATTGGCTGCAGCGGCACATGTGACTGAAGGAGCCAGAACCTTGTGGCGGGGAGCAGGTAAGCATGTGTCCCTCCGAAGGTCCAGTGAAGCAGGTGGGGAAAGGGGTTCTGGCTGAAAGGCCCCCAAAGGTGGACAACCCCTTTAAGGTCTCCTCATTATACACACTGATATAACATACTACAAATTTATGTAAAAATAGCCCAAAAGGGAAGGTTAATTTAAATAGTGACATTAATTCTAGAAATACAGCAGACGCATTTCACTGAATTATCCTACCTCTCTCTTCCGCCTTTCTTCCTGGGTTCGATGGAGCAGAGATGCTTTTTCTTCCTAGAAGTTAAAAGAAAGCATTATGTTAAAGGAAATAGTCATGGTGTTAAAGGCATCAGTAGGACACAACCCTCATTCCATATCACTCATGACACATTACAAGTAGTGCTGAGGGTTTGCAGAAAACCCAATTAGAATTTTTAAGATGAGTTTTTCCTTCTGTAAGAAATTTGGAAAAACATTGCAACAACTGTATGTGACACAGCGATGGGTCACAAAGACCTTAATACAGGGTTTAGGAATTCACACGACGTACTAAGTACAGGAAGTTGTTCCGGCAGGCTGTCGGAGTTCTCCAGACTCGGCACTGCCGGATGCTGACGAATTACCCGCCGGCCCCATTAAATGTAATGGGGTCTGGCAGAGATCTGTATGCATTCCAGCAGACAATGCGTAGTACTGGCCGGACACAAACCGCTGCATGCATCGAATTTTGATACCATAAAAAAGTATTGCGATACTCGATACCATGCGGAAAATAATTTAACTAAAAAAAAGCCGCATTTTATGGAACGTCCGGCCCATAATCGAACAGTCCGATCCTATTTTTTTTTTGGGGGGGGGGGGGACAAGGTGACTAAAAAATGGTGAATCGCGCGGTTTTTATTTTTCTGTTACGGCGTTCACCGCATAGGAGATTTTTTAAATATTTTAATAGTTCGTACTTTTTTGGGCGTGCGATAAGTGATATGTTTATTTATTTATTGTTTATATATTTTAAACTATTGTTTATATTTATGTAAAATTGAGAAAGGGGGTGATTTAAACTTAAGATTTTGGGGTTTGTTTGTTTTTAAACCCTTAGGGGCTAGAACCTGGAATCTTTAAATCCCTTGTCCTATTCACCCTGATAGAGCTCTATTAAGGTGACTAGGACGTCACACTCTCCCTGCTGCCCTGTGCATAGTACACACAGCAGCAGGGAGATTACCATGGCAGCCAGGGCTTCAGTAGCATCCTGCTGGCTGCCATGGTAACCGATTGGAGCCCCAGGATTACACTGTCACTGCACCAACAATGAGGAGGAGGGGACCCTTTGGCCACTGCCACCAATGACTTAATACTGGGGGGTTGGGGGCACATTGCACCACCAATGAAGATAAGTAACCATTTAAAACAAATACAGGAGGCGGGTGCCAGCCACAGAATCGCATAGCCAGCACCCTATTAACACCCTTTCAGCAGCACCCTGTCATAGAGGTCGGGTGCCGGCTATGTGATTCTGTGGCTGGCACCCGCCTCCTGTATTTGTATTAAATGGTTACTTCTCTTCATTGGTGGTTCAGTGGCCACAGCCCCTCCCCTCCTCCGTACCTCTCTCTCCTTATTGGCGGCAGCAGCGGCACAGGGGAAGGGAGGGAGTGACTGCTTCCTTGTCCCCTGTGCTGCTGAGGGAACATGGCACACGCTGCGCAGTAGCGCAGCCTAGTATCGGTAAATGTCAAACCCCGGTATCGAATCGATACCAGTACAAAAGTACCCGCTACAACCCTATTCCAGGTATTGTTTACCGGAACACCCCAGGCAATTTACACTGGGAGTGTGAAACCAGCCTTAGGGCAGACGATTGTCGGAAAGGAAACGTTTCCTCACAGCAATCGTCTGCTCGCTAGCAGAGGAGACTGCTGCTATCACATGGAGCGATCTCCTCTGCAGCATGGGGATGGGCGATCGCTATGCCATCGCTCTTCTCTATCCTGTCTTATTTAACATGTCAAAAGATTGAAATGATTTGCGTTCACCGTGCAATCAGAGGCAGCATTACACTGCCAGATGATCGCTAACAATTATCTGCCGAAAAATCGGCAGGTGTAATACAGGCTTTAGTGAGAAATCTTATCTGCAGATTTGCAAAGATGTAGTAAAATATACACAAGAGTACACTACAAGGTAAGTCGATAAGATTTTACAAATCTCATCTACGTGCTGCAGTCGTCTTCAGAAAAAAAACTGCATGCTTTGGATTTCCACCGCGGATATCCCCACTTTCAATGCAGCAGGCTGAAGTCCATGGTGAATCTGCAGCATAATCCGTATGCAATGCATGAGACCGATCCTTGTATTTCCAAGCCGCGCAGATACAACAGCGCTGCCTCCAGCCACACATTCGAACGTCCCTGTAAATGTTTGCTCTCATGCTTAGAAATGCAAATGTGCAAAAGCAAACAATATTCCAATATAACTGTTCAATAAGGAAAACAACGCCAAAAACCTCTCTAAAATAGGGTTAAATGTAATTCTAAATGACCAGACAAGTGGAAAATACCTTCTAGGCCACTGACACCTGTTCACCAGGATAAGTAACTGAATCACAAGTCTGCTGCTATATTGGTTCTGTCCTACCCGGCATTTGGAACAATGCCTGCAGAGCGTTCTGCTCGGTGCAGCCGCTCATAGGACTTTGTGAAGCCTTTCATCAAAATCATACGGCTGGATTTCTATTCATTGCACCAAATGCAAACTTATCGGGGTATTCCAGTCAAAAGCTGTCCCCTATTCATAGAATAAGGTGTACCTATTGGATAAGTGGAGGTCCAACCACTGTGACCCTCACCGATAATGAGAAAGGGGCCGATGCCCCCAAAGGAATGCAGCGTCTGGTCAAGCACGTGCACAGACACTTCATTCATACTCTAGGAAAGTGGTGGCAAACCTATGGCACGGGTGCCAGTGGTTGCACTCAGAGCCCTCTCTATGTTGTATGCCTTAGACTTTTCCGGCCATTCATCAGCGCAGGGCGCACTATGGACAGCACAGGCAGCGCACTGAATGTAGGCAGCTATTATAGCTAAATTACACTATATCTAATAACACTATATTAGACTGTAGTATTCAGGGTAAATTGCCGTGTTGGCACTTTGCGATACATAAGTGGGTCTTGGGCTGCAGTTTGGGCACTCAGTCTGTAAAAGGTTCGCCACCACTTCTCTAGGGGACTGCCAGAGATAACCAAGTGCTGTACTCAACTGTCTCCACCAGTCCCATATAGAAGAATGGAGAGAGCGCTCCTGTTTAACCAGGTGCTTCATTACTTTTTGGGCCATAGGGACCCCACTTTAACAGCCCTCCTTCCCCATGGGTAGCAGAAAAAAACTTCTAAGTGGAATATGCCTTTAAAGGGGGTGTCCGCATTGTGCTCAAATTTCAGAAATGTCATATACTGATGTGTACTATCATAAGAAATGTAAAAAAAAAAAAAACAGTTCAGAACTTACCTTAACCCAAACAAAGAGGTCCCCCTTTTGCAGTATCCACAGCTTTCCAAGATGGTGTCTGTGCCCTCTAGTGCGCTTTGCACTGGAAGCGCTCGGTGCATGCACAGAAAAAAAATCGGCAGAATCTCATGTACTGGCACCAAACGCTGTCATAGACTGTGCAGTAGGGCATAGCCGTTGCCATCATGGGATGCTATAGATGCCGCAATATGTTTTCATGCATTACCCATGGACTTCACCATGTGGGGAAAGGTAAGTCTAACGCATTTTAGTGTTTCTTGTGCCATTACATATCAGTGTATGGCATTTCTGAAATTTGAGCAAAAAGAGAACAACCCCTTCCAAAGTAATATCTTTACAACAGACAGAGAGTGATGTCTAGGACAGACTCACTATTTAAAGGGAACCATTAAAATGCAAAATGCTCTGCAGGCAGCGTGCTGTAGACCAGGAGGAGCTGAGCAGACGATATATAGTTTTGTGGGAAAAGATTCAGTAAAACTTGTAATTTATTCCTTTAACCCTCTGCTCTCTTTATGCATGTGAGTCATGTGTTTGGTGCCACGCAGTGATTGACATCTCTACCTGTGTGCTTAGTCAATCACACCCCCCACATCAATTTAATACAAGTTTTGCTGAATCTTTTCCCACCAAACTACGGTACATAACAATCTGCTCAGCTCCTCCTGCATTTCCTGGTGACAGATCCCCTATAAATCCCACTCTGCGCCCAATGGGCTACTGTCTGCTGGTCACAGTTGTCCACACTCCCAGGTATATCAGGGTGGATACATTATAGATCTCAGCCTCGTACAGTACTGAAGTTTAGTAATTCTTATGTGCAAAAAATAATTCCGTTTCCCTTACCTTTCTGCTTGCTCCTCCCAGTGATACTTTTGGCCTGGTTTTGAAATCTCCCTCGAAGCTGAACATGGCTGCAGTTTATCCCATCTAGGACATATGGTGATTCTGAAGGGTCACTAACAAATAAAGAGAAGTTTGTTAGGGAATATCTAGAATAAAAAAGCAATGATTGTGACTTACATTAGGTTTTCTTCTCCGTTCACGACTAAAGCTAAAATTACCTGTTTTTCTGTTGTTAAAAGGATAGTGCTTCAAAAAGTTAAAGAAAAATCTACAAATGGTGTAAAACAGGAATGCCCAACCTGTGGCCCTATAGCTGTTGCAAAAATACAACTCCCAACATGCCCTGATATCTGTAGGCTGTCTAGACATGCTGGGAGTTGTAGTTTTGCAACAGCTGGAGAGCAGGTTGGGCGTCCCTGGTGTAAAATAAAAAAACAATGTTATACTTACATCCTTCCCCAGGACCATCCACTGAGCTGCCGGTCTGGTCCACTAAGTGCAATGGTCATGTAAAAGTATGAGGCCCCATTCACACAACCTTATTTTTGGTCCGCATCTAATCCGTATTTTTTGCAGATTGGATGCGGACCCATTCATTTCAGAGGGGCCACGATAAATGTGGACGGCGCACTGTGTGCTGTCTGCATCTGTATTTCTGTTCCGCGACCCCACAAAAACGATGGAATATGTCCTATTCGTATCCATTTTCCAGACAAGAATAGGTATCTTTACAATGGGTCCGCAAAAAAACAGACGCAGCACAAAATATTTTTTGTAGATCTTTGTTTTGCGGACTGCTAAATACATATACAGTCGTTTGAATGCACCCTGAGACACATGACCACCTCAGCCAATCATTGTCCTCGGTGGTCACCTGCTGCAGCACTGACGTTCCATACACCTGCCCATCACTGTACAGTTTATAAACCAGCAGCGGCAGGAGGACTGGACCGGTGGTGTAGAGGATGGTGCTGGAGAAGACGGCAAGTAGAACATTGTTTTTTATTTTACACCATTTGGCAGCTTGTCTGAGGATAGGTCATCAGTATCTGATTAGTGGGGTCCGACTCCCCTCACCCCCGCCAATCAGCTTTTTGGAGAGGTTGACGAGCCCTGTTGCCTCTTCCTATAAGTGACATCATGTTCATCGGTCACATGTCCTAGGCGCAGCTTAGTCCAATTCAAGTGAGCGGAGCAGACTGCAGTAACAACCACAGGCATTATCCAATGAATGGCACTGTGTTTGGTAAGCTTCGGGGACCGCCACGTCCTCCTGGTCTATCCTAAGGATACATCAGTTTTAACTGGTGAGAGACCACCACCCCACCCAGAAGCTATCTGATGGTGCTGCTGGGCTCCGGCGAGCACCGCGTCTCCTTCACTGCTTTACTAGGCCTCTGGATAAGTCATCAGTATCTGATCGGAGGTGAGACCAATCACCTGTTTGAGAAGGCACCGGTGTTCACAGTAATGCCACAGCCTTCTCGCAGCTCACCATGCACAGCGCCAGACATTGTATAGCGGCTGTGCTTGGTATCCCAGCCCTGCCTCATTCAATGCGACCGCGGACCGATGAACGTGATGTCACACGACCTAGGCAAAGCTGGAGAAGGCCGCAGCGCTACTTCCTTCTCAAACAGCTGATCAGCGGGGGTCGGACCCCCACTGATACTGATAACTAATGTTCTATCCTTTTACGGAACTGACATACGGATATGGAAAGCCCACGGATGATCTGCCAAAAACCACATTTAAAAAAACCACATCAGATAACAAAAACCTACGGCGGATTTGGCATCAGGCCTTTTTTCAGTGCTGACCGCCACCATATCATTTCTATGGCAGTGCCGGGGGGGTAGCAGAGTAAAGCATGTTAATTTCTGCTGCAAAATCTCCTCTGCATATTTTCCCCCTCGTGTATTTATCACAGATAGAAATGAGGTTTATAAAGAAACTCACAGTGGGCAGAAGACGCTATAAAAGGAAAACAAAAAAGTCTTTATTGTTTATCTATTAAATTAAAATATTCAGTGTATATAATACTATATAGTATGATCCCTTTATATGTACCCCAATACAACCGCTACTGGAGGGCAAACAGACGGGACCTTGTTAACAAGAGAGGTTCCTGCTGATGATTTTATCCAAAAGAATAGGCAGTCAGACAGGAATCAATATGGACACCGATGGGATATGAATGCATGCCTCTCTCAATAAACAGCATTGTCCCTCGGTGCGGACATGAGTGGGGCAGCAGATATCTCTTGCCGGCGTTCCGCTCGCATACATTGCTGAATGAATAGCAGAGGAGAGCGAGCACGCTGCCCGTGTCCCCGATCTCCCTCCTGCAGACACTGTGTCGCTCCAGCTGTCAGCTGCTAAGTTAGTGTCGTTCTCTATACAGAATCAGGAGCCCTACTGTGTGCAACAGATAGAGATACTATATCTAGATTTAGATCAGCAACATCGCGCTTGCCATCTCGGTCAAATGATAGCGCGACCGGTACTTGGGGCAGCCGTCGGGCGCCCGCCAAAGGGAGGAGTATTTAAATGATCCCAAGTCCAGCCCATCCTGCGGCCGACCAATCCAGGTGGAGAACCCAATGTATAGGGAGTTCAAAAGAACCTAGGGAACCCTCATTGGTGAATCTCCCGCTGTCACTAATCTGGAAGGGCCAGGAGAATAGAGGAATACTAAGTGCTCAAAGTAATAAGGGGCCTAAGGCGGATCAAAAGATGCATGGGGGACCATGCCAAATCAGCGCAGGCAAATGAGGATAGTAACAATTAAAGTATCAGCATATATATATATATATATATATATATATATATATATATATATATATCTCTTGTTAGCTTTATGTATTTTATCCAGAAAAAGCAAGGATGTCCTCATGAAGACAGACCAAATAAACACACAAAAATGCAGTATAGGTCTGTATTCTGTATCATCATTTCATATGTTTGTAGGTCAAGCTATTATCATTGCCAAATTAACGGCCCTTAAAGGGAACCTGTCACCAGGATTTTGTGTATAGAGCTGAGGACATGGGTTGCTAGATGGCCGCTAGCACATCCGCAATACCCAGTCCCCATAGCTCTGTGTGCTTTTATCGTGTAAAAACAGATTTGATACATATGCAAATTACCCTGAGAGGAGTCCTGTCCCTGACTCATCTCACGTACAGGACTCATCTCAGGTGAATTTGCATATGTATAAAATCTTTTTTTTTTTTTTTTATCACAATAAAAGCACACAGAGCTATGGGGACTGGGTATTCCGGATGTGCTAGCGGCCATCTAGCAACCAATGTCCTCAGCTCTATACACAAAATCCCGGTGACAGGTTCCCTTGAAAGATGGATAAGTGTGGGAGTTCTCTTGCCCCAATGCAAAGTGAATGGATAGATATCCATATTGACCTCAATTATGGAACACCCGTATGGCAAACAGAGGGCAAAGATGATATTGAGATAATCTATCTGGATATAAACGATACATTGGTATGCAGGACAATATGAAGGCCCATGTCGACCATAATTGCTCAATGAATACTACCGCAAGGGAGAAGACAAGAAACAATATATGTTATGTGAGAGAACATGATGACGTGGCGGCAGTTTGACCCACATGACAACAACTGTGGGCTGTATCTACTGATGTAAAATCCACCATATTTCCCCATGTGAAGGACAGCTCCCCCCATATGTAAAATGGCAGGAAAACTATCCTCCGTGAACCATAAAAAGGAGGTGAATGAAATTTGTTCATTTAGCCCATTGGGGCGTACTGTCCCAAGACGGAAGATCCATTGCATCTCCTTTTGTAGGAGACGCTTATCCAAGTCACCCCCTCTCGGCGATGGCCTGATGACTTCAACGCCTTCGAACCTAATTAATCCTGAGGCCCCTGCGTGAAAATCTGCCACACGGCGTGCAATGGGAGTATCCGCCCCACTTCAGACGTCAGTGAGATGCTCGCCAATTCTTCTCCTAAATTCCCTAAGCGTCTTCCCTACATATTGGGTATCACAGATGCAGGTTACCAAATAAACAAGGTCCTGAGGCATCATCCCGTGGACGTGGGTTGAGCAGGGATCCCGTCACAGCTGAGGGCATGTTGGTATGCCTGATGGAGAATAGCAGAAGGATAGCCACAATGCCGAAACCTTCGCTGTAAATCTGCAGCAGCTAAACAAATGTCCTCCAAGGACGAGCAGTTGCGTCGTACCCGTAGGTATTGCCCTTTAGGGATACCACGCTTGAGGGCCGGCAGATTACAACTTTGCCAGCCCTAGAAGGCTATTTGTGGTGGTCTTTTTGCAGAAAAGCCTAGTTCTAATGTCACCATTCATCTCTCTGTAAATTGTTAGGTCCAAAAATGTAATGTTAGAGGGATGACATTAAAACGTGAAGCAAATCCCCCAATCATTATCATTAAGGTCCCGAACAAAGGATGTGAAGGTTTCAGCATTTCCTCTCCATCATCAATGTACCATAACCACAGCACCATCGATGATGCCCATCTCCTCATAGTGTCTCCGTAGACCACTTCACATTCCCAACCACCCAGGTACTGGTTGGCATTAGTGGGGGCACACGGGCTCCCCATGGCCACACCCCTTACCTCATGTAACTCAATCAGATATTGCCTTGGATTCGGCAGGGATTTTGCCACCGATTATCAGCAGATTTTCTGCTACAAAATACATCCCACGTGGACCTACCCTAAGGCCTCATACACAAAATCGGATTTTTTTTTTTCTGTATCCAATGCACATTTATTGAGGATTGGATGTGGACCCATTCATTTCAATGGGGCTGCAAAAAAAATTCAGACAGCACACGGATCTCCGCATGTCGTCTCGCAAAAAGCGTCCTAAATGATGCCCTAATATTGTCTGTTTTGCGGACAAGAATAGGCGTTTTGACAATGGGGCCGCAAAAATCGTGGGATGCACACGGCCGGTATTTGTATTTTGCAGACAGCAGAACACATACGGTCATGTGCACGGGGCCTTAAAGTGCATTTACACTTTCACTAGAAGTTAGAAATGTCTAATGGTCGAGGCTTAAAAGGGTTTTCCGGGATTTTTATACTAATGACCTATTCTCAGGATAGGTCATCAATACCTGATCAGTGGGGGTCTGACACCCGGGACCCCCTGCTGATCAGCGGGAGTACCGGGTGTCGGATCCCCATCAATCAGATATGGATGACCTATCCTGAAGATAGGTCATTAGTATAAAAATCTCAGGGAATCCCTTTTAGGCTACTTTCACACTGGTGTTTCTGGGTCCGCTTGTGAGATCCGTTTCAGGGCTCTCACAAGCGGCCCAAAACGGATCAGTTCAGCCCCAGTGCATTCTGAATGTATAAGGATCCGTTCAGAATGCATCAGTTTGCCTCCGTTCAGCCTTCATTCCGCTCTGGAGGCGGACAACAAAACGCTGCTTGCAGCGTTTTGGTGTCCGTCTGATGAAACTGAGCCAAACGGATCCATCCTGACTTACAATGCAAGTCAATGGGGACGGATCCGTTTTCACTGACACAATTTCGTGCAATGGAAAACGGATCCATCTCCCATTGACTTTCAGTGTAAGTCAAAACGGATCCGTTTGCTATATCATGGTAATGCAAACTGATCCATTCTGAACAGATACAAGCGTTTGCATTATCAGTGCGGATCCGTCTGTGCAGATACCAGACGGATCCGCACCTAACGCAGGTGTGAAAGTAGCCTAAGTGCTGCGACCCTAATGAAAGGACAGAAGCCTAAAGTGTTGTGCCTCTTTAGATGCAATCAGGTCTCCTTCTTAGGTCGGACTCACACGTAGGGATCTATGATGCTGCGAGTTTGGGTCACAGTCGGGCCATGACACATCCAAGTAACATGGACGCATAACACAGCCAGGACATGGCCTGACTGTGGGTCTACTGTACCGGATTATATAAGGGCCAATTCACACGTCCGCATGCAGATCCACAAAACACGGACACCAGCCATGGCCGGTCCTGTGATAGAAATGCTTATTCTTGTCCGTGGCTGCGGACAAGAATAGGACATGCTCTATCTTTTTTGCGCGGCCACGAAATGGAACCACGGATGCGGACAGCACATGATGTGCTGTTTGCATCTTTTGCGGCCCGATTGAAATTGCAGAACGGATGTGGACCCATTTATACAAACGTGTAAAAGACATCTTAGCTAAAGATGGGCTCAGGGACTTCCATTAGCCCTTCTTTTATTATCAAGGAGAACCAGTCACAGCTTTAAATAAATACAGGTCAGAAATACCTGTTTTCAGTAGTTACCCAATAGGACTAGGGCTGCAGTTTGGTTGTTTTTTTTTTTTTTTTTTTTTTTTTTAAACACCCCCAAACTAGAGAAAGCAGTGTACAGTGTAAGTGACGCCAAGGCCGCTTATGTAATTTTTAGCTGACACTATGCTTCCACAAACCAGCAGTAAAATCTATTGAGAGAACTCCGTGGATTTCGGTCCATGCTTCGGCACAGATTAAAAAATAGAACATGTTCTATTTTTTTGAGGTACGGACTGAATCTTGCAGATCGCGGACCCATTCAAGTGAGAGGGTCCGCATCCACAAACAGCAGGCACACGGCCGATGCCCGTGCATTGTGGACCACTATTTGCATAAGCCCTTCTGCAGTGGATATGCCTCTGGGTGGGCACATAGATTAGCCCCCCCTCCCCCTAGCTTAGGCTACTTTCACACTCGCGTTTAGTGCGGATCCGTCATGGATCTGCACAGACAGATCTATTCAGATAATACAACCGCATGCATCCGTTGAGAACGGATCCGTTTGTATTATCTTTAACATAGCCAAGACGGATCCATCTTGAACACCATTGAAAGTCAATGGAGGACGGATCCGTTTTCTATTGTGCCAGATTGTGTCAGTGAAAATGGATCCGTCCCCATTGACTTACATTGTGTGTCAGGACGGATCCGTTTGGCTCAGTTTCGTCAGAAGGACACCAAAGCTGAATAGAGATGGAACGGAGGCAAAATGATGTATTCTGAGCGGATCCTTTTCCATTCAGAATGCATTAGGGCAAAACTGATCCGTTTTGGACCTCTGGTGAGAGCCCTGAACAGATCTCACAAACAAACCAAAACGCCAGTGTGAAAGTAGCCTTATCTGCAGCTTTTCCATACAGAATCAGTAGCAATAATGAACATGCTGCGGATTTCTAAATATGCAGAGCGTTCATCATTCTGCAGGGGTTTTTTCCACTGAATATGCTGGCTACAAAATACAACGTCCACTCACATAGCGTTTTTCTTTTCCAGCACTGAGTTCCGTCTTAGGGCTCTTTCACATCTGCGTTCTTGTTTTCCGGCATAGAGTTCCGTCGTCGGGGCTCTATGCCGGAAGAATCCTGATCAGTTTTATCCTAATGCATTCTGAATGGAGAGAAATCCGTTCAGGATGCATCAGGATGTCTTCAGTTCCGGAACGGAACGTTTTTTGGCTGGAGAAAATACCGCAGCATGCTGCGCTTTTTGCTCCGGCCAAAAATCCTGAAGACTTGCCGCAAGGCCGGATCCGGAATTAATGCCCATTGAAAGGCATTGATTCGGATCCGGCCTTGAGCTAAACGTCGTTTCGGCGCATTGCCGGATCCGACGTTTAGCTTTTTCTGAATGGTTACCATGGCTGCCGGGACGCTAAAGTCCTGGCAGCCATGGTAAAGTATAGTGGGGAGCGGGGGAGCAGCATACTTACCGTCCGTGCGGCTCCCCGGGCGCTCCAGAGTGACGTCAGGGCGCCCCACGCGCATGGATGACGTGATCACATGGCAAGTCATCCATGCCGCTCCCCCGCTCCTACTATGGCAACCAGGACTTTAATAGCGTCCTGGCTGCCATAGTAACACTGAAAGCATTTTGAAGACGGATCCGTCTTCAAATGCTTTCAGTACACTTGCGTTTTTCCGGATCCGGCGTGTAATTCCGGCAAGTGGAGTACACGCCGGATCCGGCCAACGCAAGTGTGAAAGAGGCCTTAGGGGTTCTATACCAGAAAAGAACTGATCAGTTTTATCCCCATGCATTCTGAATGGAGAGTAATCCGTTCAGGATATCTTCAGTTCAGTCGTTTTGACTGATCAAGCAAAAGCTAAAACCGCAGACCGGTAAAAATGTGAAAAAAGATACAAGACGGATCCGTCTGTCCGCATGACAAGCAGAGAGACGGATCCGCTCTTGCAATGCATTTGCGAGACGGATCCGCATCCGGATGAGTTTCACAAGTGCTTTCAGTCACATTGGCGGACTGCTTGCCGGATCACACTGCCGCAAGTGTGAAAGTAGCCTTATTAGCTGCAGTCATCTGCACCTACATCCTGGCAGAATCCTTAGCATGTGAACACGGCCTGAGAGTCGTTCCCACAATACAGATTTTTAATTACATGCAGCAGCAATGATTAAAGCAGGGATCAGCAACCTCTAGCGCTCCAGATGTTCAAAAACTACAACTCCCAGAAGGGAGTTAGAAGAACAATAGAGAATGTGTGCATGATGGGAGTTGTAGTTTCACAGCAACTGGAGTGCCGAAGGGTGCTGATCCCTGGCTTAAAGTGATATTCCAGTTCACGGGGTGAAAAACAAAATATATAAAAAAAAATAAAAAAATCCCATTAACCGGGGAATGATGAGAACACTTAGCTGGTGACCTCCTTTTCATCTTTTCAGCTGCAGATCCGCTGATTCCCGGGCTCCTCTTCTGCAGACTACCTGATGAGCACTGTGCACCGGTAGTCCCAGACACTCCCTACTGCCCTCCGATTGGCCGCCAGCACTATACATGTGAGCAGTGCTGGCCAATCCAAGAGCAGGCTTGGACAGGCAGGAAGTGTCTATGACTTCCAGTACACAGTGTACATCAGGTAGTCTGAGAAGCCATCTTGGATAAGAGAAGAGGAGCCCAGGAATCAGCAGATCTGCAGCTGAAACGTTAGTCACCAGGTAAGACTTTCAGCACGCTGCAGCTTGTGTCCGGCCGCCGCTCGCGTGAAAGTAGCCGAAGAGTTCTGTTCATTCTGCAGTTGATGGGATTTTTTTATTTATTTTTTCCCCTTGAACCAAAGGGTCACTTTAAAGGGGTTTTTCCACAATACAGACTTAGGGCTCATGCCATCTTTGCGGCTGCCGCAGACGGATCCAGACCTATTCAACTTGAATGGATCCGTGATCCGTCTGCAACGCAATTTTTTAGCAAGTTCTATTTTTTTGCGGTGCGGAGGTACGGAGAGAAACCCCAAGGAAGCGTAGTGCTTCCATGCCTCCTTACAGATTGCGGACCCTTTCATGCTCAGCTGCAAAACAGGCACGGCCGGGTGCATGAGCCCCATGCACAAGACCATATGTATTTTGCGGTCCGCAAAAAAACATTAAAACGCATGACATCCGTGTGACATCTATTTTTGGGTGGATCCATTCTAACAATGCCCGTTCTTGTCTGCAAAATGGACAAGAAGAGGACATGCTCTATTTTTGGGCAGAAGAGACTTGCGGACATACGGAATGCACACGGTCATTTCAGTTTTTTTGCGGCCCCATTGAAATGAATGGTTCTGCATTAAAAAAAAAACGGAACAGACACGGACAAAAAATACGTTTGTGTGCATGAGCCCTTAGGGAGAGCTTTCTTAAAACCTGGTGTAAAGTAGAACTGGCTTAGTTGCCCATAGCAACCAATCAGATTCCACTCCATTTTCCAAACGAGCTCTGAAAAATGAAAGGTTAAAGGGGTATTCCCATCTTCAGTTTTAATACTTACCTTCGTCCAGCGCGACGTCCACCTCCTGGATTCGGCTGGGCTTGAGTGACATCTTCCCCTGGCCGCGCTTGCGCAGAAGACTGAAGTTTTTCTCCCGGCCGGGCAATGTCCTGAACGCGCACGCATGCCACGCATGAGCCTTGGTGACTTATTCCTGGCCTGTATAGTACAGAGCCGGCGTGCGCGTTCGCGGCTCTGTACTATACTGGCCAGGAAGAAATCATCATGGCGCATGTGCAGCGGCGTGCGCGTTCAGGACATTGCCCGGCCGGGAGAGAATCTTCAGTCTTCTGCGCAAGCGGGATTCGACAGGAGAGGTGGCCGTAACCAGGGGAGACGAAAGACAATATCAGGTAAGAGGGGACTTATTTTCTCAAAAAGGGTGGTAAGGTAATTGGGTAATAAAATGTATTTAGAAAAATTATCACTGTCAAATCATTAACAGATTTACCAGTGATCATTAAGATGGGAATACCCCCTTTAAATCTGATTGGTTGCTATGGGCAACTAAGCCAGTTCTACTTTACACCAGTTTTGATAACTCTCCTCCTTAGGCCTTATGCACACAGCCACAAAAATCAGTCCACAAAATACAGCCACCTTCCTTAAAATTTCTGCATTTTTCTCGCTCCCGTCAGAGACTGTCCTCGTCCACAATACGAACAGGACATGTTTTAGAATTTGGGGAACAACAATGTGGATGCACCAAAAATCCGGACGCGTGCATGGCCCCATAGAAATGAATGTGTCAGCGCGCGATCTGCAGAAAATGTGGAGAGCCCACAGATATAGGTTGTGTGCATGAGGCCTTATCCCCAGGCCAGGGGATCAGTATCTGACTGGTGGGGGTCAGAACACTTGGACTCCCAATGGGGATCCCATGTCCCTGGATGAGTGCAGAAGCAGGTCGAGCATGCAAGCAATAAAAAAAGTCTACTTTCACATACACATAGTTCATCGCATCCGGCATAACTGGATCGGCCCGGTGCACCGCCAGTCCCCAATGACTATAATGACATGGGATCTGGAAGGTTTCCGGCATGACTGCCAGGCTTCGGCCATACAAGGACTGCTGCCTGTACTAGTTTATGTCTGGCCGAATCCCACGCCGGAAACCAGCCAGGTCTCATTATAGTCAATGGGCTCCGGCGGGGGATGGCAGTATTCGTCTACGCCAGATATGGGCTGCTTCTCTGCCGGATACCAGAACGCATACGTGAAACTACTGCAAAACAGAAGACATTTTTCCGGAGACATCCAGGAGCACGAGCATGTCATGCGACATCTTGTTGGAAGTCACCAGTAAGGTAATAAACATCTAGCAAACCGGTTTCCTCCGTGGTGCACATGTATGACCGCGTCCCGTGCTGCCCTGACCCCACACACCAGCCTACTGCTGGCTTCTGATACTCCATTGTGTAGACAAACAAAGCATAATGCTATATAATGTGTAGGAGCCCCAATACTGAGAGGGAACCCCTGCGGTGACATCATCAGATTACAAGGAGGACAACAGTGACATCACTTTACATGACTGCAGTAAGTCAACCAGTGGAAACAAGCAGCAACATCACTTTAATCAATGAGAGCTGTCAAAAGGATCCCAATGGCTCCTGCAGTGGCCTCCAGAGAAGAACAAAGGCTAGGGCAGCAGTTACGTCACTTTATGACGTCACTAGCCTTGGCCATTTGCTATGAGTGGTATCTCTGTAATAAGGGAGCTCAGGGGTTTCCCTGTCACATATGACTCAGCAGCAGATACCCGACAAGGAAAGCTAACAGTACACGACGTGCAGGAAGACGCCTGACACCGGCCGGCGCCCGCCGGTTCTCTCGGCCCCCGCAATATGACAGGTGACTCGTTACCTGGGAGCTCAGACCGGGCACCACTCAGCAACAAAAACAGCAGCAGCTCCGGACATTTCCCTTGACAACGGAAGTCCCGCCCCCAGCAACCCGGCTCAATCTGTTCAGGAGATTGGTTGCTACCGGCAAGTATTCTCTGCCACTGGTTGGAGGAGAGAGTTTGTCAATCACATGTCTTCCAGCTGCGTCATGACGTCACTGGAAAGCCAGGCTGCTGTTTGCTTGGATGTTACTGTTTAATAAAGCGTTGTAAAAAAAAAAAAAAAAAAAAAAACGCTGATTCGATTGAAGTGCGGCTCATTGCTATGGGACCTTGATGACGTTCCTGCTCACGTGACCACTGTGATGGTTGTACCAGGTCAGGTGACCGCTCATTGGAGCATGTTCAGCCAGTGTTCGGGGGTCTCAGGTCCTAGAGGGCTGTATACTGGTGAGGGGACATCCGCCCAGCTCAGGGGTGGCCCAGTAACCGTGTCCTGTACAGGGCAAGATGGGGGAACCATCTGGGACCCCAAACAATTAGCTGTAATCCGTGAGGAAACCAGGTAGCAAGTGTCCAGCTTCCCTGCAGCGCCAGGAGAAATAAAGCATTACACAATATTATTTATTATTAAAGCGCCATTCATTCCACAGCGCTGTACATATGAGAAGAGGTATACATACATAATACAGACAATTGCACGAAGCATGAACAAGACGAGTTACAGACTGGTACAGAAGGAGAGAGAGCCCTGCCCGTGAGGGCTTACAATCTACATGGTATGGGAGAAGGACACAGTAGGTGCGGGTGAAGCTGGTCATGGCGGTATAGAGGCAGCAGGGTCACTGGTTGTAGGCTTGTCTGAAGAGGTGGGTTTTTAGGTTTCTTTTGAAGGATTCAACTCTCGGTGAGAGTCTGATATGTTGGGGTAGCGAGTTCCAGAGTGTGGGTGATGCACGGGAGAAATCTTGGAGGCGATTGTGGGAAGAGATGATAGGGGGAGAGGAGAGAAGGAGGTCCTGTGAGAATCGGAGATTACGTGTGGGGGTGTATCGGGAGAGTAGCTCAGAGATGTAGTGAGGGGACAGGTTGTGGGCGGCCTTGTATGTATTGAATTCGCTGGGCAATGGGGAGCCAGTGAAGGGATTGGCAGAGTAGTAATAGGGTGAGAGGTGGATTAGTCGGGCAGCAGAGTTGAGGATATATTGGAGGGGTGCTAGATGGAAGGCCACAGAGGAGGATGTTGCAGTAGTCTAGGCGGGAGATGAGGGCATGTACAATTAGTTTTGCAGACTCGAAGTTGAGGAAAGCGCAGATGTGGGAGATGTTTTTGAGTTGGAGGCGGCAGGTGGTGGAAAGGGCTTGGATGTGCGGTCGGAAGTAGAGGGCAGAATCCAAGGTCACTCCAAGGCAGCGGACCTGGTTGACCGGGGGGAGTGTGCAGCCATTGATTGTGATAGGTCTGTTCGGGGGGTTGAGCAAGATGGGGGAAAGATGATGAATTCTGTTTTGTCCATGTTAAGTTTTAGAAAGCAAGAGGAGAAGAAGGAGGATATGGAAGATAGGCATTGTGGGATTCTGGATAGTAAGGTAGATCTGTGTGTCATCAGCATAAGAGTGATCATGAAAGCTATGGGACTCTATGAGCTGTCCCAAGCCAAAAGTGTAGATAGAGAAGAGCAGGGGTCCTAGGACAGCCTTGCGGGACACCAACAGAGAGGGAATGAGACGAGGAGGTGGTGTGAGAGTGGGAGATGCTAATTGTCCGGTCTGTGAGGTATGATGTGATCCAGGAGAGGGCCAGGTCAGTGATGCCAAGAGATGAGAGAGTTTGTTGAAGGGAGTGGTTGACAGTGTCAAAGGCAGAGGGCAGGTCAAGGAGAAGGAGGACAGAGCAATGTTTTCTGGTTATGGCTGTAAGTAGGTCATTGGTGACTTTGATAAGGGCAGTCTCAGTTGAGTGGTGGGGTCGGAAGCCAGATTGTAGGCGGTCAAAGAGGGAGCAAGAGGAGAGGCTAGAGGACAGTTCAGAATGGACATGTTGCTTAAGTAGCTTTGAGGCAAATGGAAGAAGTGATAAGGGGCGATAACTGGACAAAGAAAATGGGTCAAGTGAAGGCTTTTTGAGGGTGGGAGTAATGGTAGCATGTTCAAAAGCAGAGGGAAAGACACCAGAGGTTAGTGATAGGTCGAAGAGATAAGTTAGGGCTAAGATAAACACTGTGGTGAGGTTAGGGATGAGGTGGGATGGGATTGAGTCAAGTGCACAGGTGGTGAGATGTGATCTGGAGAGTAGTTGTGTAGAGGGTCTGTGGGGACTGTGTACTGAAGCTTTCTATGATGTTGACTATCTTTTGTTTGAAGTATGTGGCAAAGTCCTCAGCTGAGACAAGAGGAGAGGATGGGGACGCTGGGCGACGGAGAAGGGAGTTAAAAGTGTTAAAAAGTTATTTAGGGCTGTGGGACAGGGAGGATATGAGAGATGAGAAGTCGCCTGTTTTGCATCAGCGAGTGAGGATTTGAATATGAGGAGGGATTGCTTGTATGTGGTGAAGTGATCCTTAGAATGGGATTTCTGCCATCGCTGTTCTGCAGCCCTAGAAGTCAGAGTTTTTTGGTCAGGTTGGTGTGCCAGGGTTGTCTGTTGATTTTTTTGGGGTTTTGTTGTGTGTGAGGGGGTGTCACGGATGGTGTTACAGAAAACTAGAAGACACAAATGAAGATCCGACTGACTCTATCCAAAACTAAGGAACAGGAGGGTAAGCCCTGTAAGAACCCTAGCTCTCTCCCTTACTGCTCAGCCTATGCAAAAATCTCAATGGTAGAAAATTGCATATCCTCGTTCCTCGACTGTATGCACCTGAACACCCTATAATAGTGAGGGGACACGACCACCGGCTCCCTACACTTAATACGGAGGGAGTCAGGGTCACCTAGGATCAAGCCCCCGGGGGAGCAGCAGAAGGGACCAGTGAAGAGAAGGTGAGTAAGAATCAGAATCAGTTTTATTCGCCAAAGACGACACAGTCGATCGTGCTCGGAATTGGGTTAGGCACAGGTACAAGCATAGTACTAGAGGGGAGGGGGGGTAGGGTTATGCAATGGGCACATCAGGGGGCGAGGGATTATGGGCGGGAGATGGGGCGTGGTGAGTTCAGCAGTCTGACGGCCGTTAGGAAGAAAGTGTTCAGCCTCCTCGATGTCCTTGCAGGGATGGCCTGATACCTGCGGCTGGACTTTAGACGTCTGAAGAGATGATGGCCCGGATGGGAGTGGTCATTGGATATTTTCATAGCCCTGGAGCGCAGTCTGTTGGAGAAGATAGAGTCAAGGGGTGGTAGTGGCAGTCAAGTAGTTCTCTCCGCCGAGCTGATGACCTTTTGTAGTTTGCGCTTGTCACTGGCTGATGAGCCGGCATACCACACCAGAAGAGACGAGCACAGTACCGACTCGATGGTACAGGAGTAGAAGGACTTCAGTAGGTCCTGTGCCATGCCGAACTTCCTCAGTTGTCGAAGGAAGTAGAGCCGCTGGTGAGCCTTCTGTATGATGGACGAGATGTTGGGACGCCAGGATAGGTCCTCAGAGATAGTCGTGCCTAGGAGGCGGGCACTGGGTACCCTTGCGACTTCAGATCCGTCAATGTAGGTTGGGGGGGAACAACCCTTCTCTTCCTGAAGTCGATGACTAGCTCAACCGTCTTTGTGGTGTTTAGAACCAGATTGTGCGCGTCACACCAGTTGCAGACCCTGTCAATTTCCTTACGGTAGGCCTGCTCATCGCTGTCGCTAATCAGGCCCACGAGTGTGGTGTCATCTCCGAACTTGATGACTTTAACTGAGGCCTCCTCCGATCTGCACTTGTTCATGTACAGAGAGAACAGGAACGGCGATAGTACACATCTCTGAGGGGCGCCCGTGTTGGTGACCCTCGGTTTGGAGGTCAGATTGCCTAATCTGACGACCTGGCAACTAATGGTAAGAAAGCCCATGATCCAATGTCGTAGTGTTGGGTGGACATCAAGCGCCGTGAGTTTCCTCTGCAGGATACTGGGGAAGATAGTATTAAAAGCCGAGCTGAAGTCTAGAAGGAGGATTCTCGCGTATGTGTTGGGTTTGTCGAGGTGTTCAGTGACGTATTCTATACATATGTTAATTGCATCGTCAGTGGATCTGTTTGCCCTGTAGGTGAATTGCAGAGGGTCCAGCCGGTTCAGAGTGGCGGGCTTCAGGATGGAGAGGACCACCTTCTCTAAGGTCTTCATGACCACCGAAGTCAGAGCCACGGGACGGAAGTTGTTTAGATCGGAAGCGCCCTGTATTTTCGGCACAGGGATGATAGTTGAGTTCTTAAAGCAGGCGGAGACATGTCCCTCCTTAAGGGATCTGACAAAGATTGGGGTGAGGGCCGGGGCCAGTTGGACTGAGCAGTATTTCAGGCACGCAGGAGTGACACCGTCGGGACCGGTAAGTTGTGGTCAGATAGGGGGAGAGGTGAATTAGAATGTTTAGATAGGGAGCGGAGGCGGGTGAAGATAAGATCCAGAGTGTGACCATCTCTGTGGGTGTGAGCGGAAGACCACTGTGAGAGGCCGAAGGAGGAAGAGATTTGCTATAACATATCAGAAAGTCGCGTAAGTTATAGCTTAAGTCTATGCCAGCTATTTGTGATCTGCGACCATACTATTTGTGATCTGCGACCATACTATTGTGTAAATGAGCCCTAACTGAGTATGGCAACCTGTAAAAAAGGTGCAGAACTTAGTCTGCCAGGAGGCAAGGCTGAATCCATTGAGCGCTGCTTTGTAACACCCCCTGTGCTCTGCACACTCCCCTACGGAACCATTCCTTTCAATAGGGATTGAAAAAAACTGATATACCGTTTCCGTATGTCCGCATGTCCATTCCGGAAAAAATAATAGAACATGTCCTATTCTTGTTCGTTTTGCGGACAAGGATAGGCATTGTTACAATGGATCAGCAAAAAAGAAAACGGATGCAACACGGACGTCACATGGATGACATCCTTTTTTTTGCGGATCCGTGTTTTGTGGACCGCAAAATACCTACGGTTGTGTGCATGAGCACTTATTCACAGGTACAATATATGATAATAGACACCAGTAATATGTGTTAGCTTATAAGCATGGAAAAAATATACATCTCTATCTGGTAATGCCATAGCTCGGGGACGTAACTACCATAGCGGCAGACCAGGCGACTGCTATGGGGCCCAGGGTAAGGGGGGGCCCAGTCTTAGTTGGGATCATCTCCTCTTCTGCTGGAGGTGAAAACTTGGTCAGGACTCTACCCTCTAAAGGAACAACTTTTAGCAAATGAAGCAGTGGAAAAATGGCCCAAGGGTCATTGAAAGGGGTTTAGACAGAAACCCCTCTGTCCAGTGAGGGGGGCCTGGTGTGATCCCTGCTATGGGGCCCTTACTTCTCTATTTACACCACTGCCATAGCTTATTAATAAGTGCTTGGTTTTTCATATAGAGATCCCAGGTTTGATTTCTGACAGAGGCTTTCTTCTTCCACATTTAATCCCTAATAACCCCATTTATCAAAATGGTGTAAAGTAGAACTGGCTTTGTTGCCCATAGCAACCAATCAGATTCCACCTTTCGCCTTCGTCCGAAACGTGGGTCGGGGTAGCGCCATCCTGGTTTGCTCGCACTCTTAGTTCTTTTGATGCAGCATGTTGTAGATATTCTGGTCAATGTAATGAGATGTGATTGTCTCTTGATACTCCGGTTGCCAGTATCCTTTCTTTATGTATAATGACTGTTTATGCAATTATAGATCACTATATCTGCTGCCTCATTTACATACTATATATCCCTGTATTGTGTGTGCTACCAGGATGGTGTTCTTTTCTGTCACTTCTTCTTTTTTAATATTAACATCCTTTTATATATGAAGATTAATTCAATAAAATAAGACATTTTATATGGGTACCTTGTGAGCTCCATTTTTTTGTTTAGGTCTGGTCTCATGTCTGGGAGCTTGTACCGGGTTATTTGTGTAGTTGGCCCTTTACTTAGGGACACTATTTGAAGTCTTGGCGTAGGGCCACTCATGGTCTCCTTTCTGTATTTATTTACCAATAAGCTATCACATTACCACATGTTTTTTTCTATGCTTATCAGCTATCACACATTACTGGTGCCGGTGAATAAAGCAGTAATATGTAGATTAGCTTTCTGAGCAGATCTCAGTGCGGTGAAGCTATATGAGGTTTACACGCTAGCGCACAGCTCTGTTGCTAAGGGGCCCAGCCTTGCACCTCACGGCATCCCTCAACACCATGGGCACCCCAATCAATACCAGGCAGGAGAACCCCAAAGGCAGGGAGTGCCCGGAAGGGAAGAAAGATGCACTCTTCCCATCACTGCACAGCTCAGGGAGTGTCCGAACCGAGAGTACCACTACTCCCATCCTCCACACCGCCCCTCGGGCTCTCTGCACATGTATAAGATTTAAAAACATTTCATTCACTTTCCTTCTACTGTAAAATATTACAGATTTTCACTCAGCAGTATTTTCGCCATGTGTGATCGTACCCTAAAGAGTAACTGCACTTTTAAAAAAAAATTGCCATGTGATAGAGACATGTCAAAAGTTTGTTTGGGGTTAATCAGAGGCACTTTAAACGATGGCAGGTGTATGCTGACTCCTATTTAACCCCTTAGGGACTTAGGACGTACCGGTACGCCATGTTTGCCGAGTCCTTAAGGACCCAGGACGTACCGGTACATCCTAACTTTAAAACGACATTGCGGCGCAGCGGGGGTTAATCGGAAACAGAATGTCCGCTGAAATCATTCAGCGGGCATCCTGTCACAACGCCGGGGGGGTCATGTGACCTGCGGTTTTACCTTATCCAGCGGGCGGCAGTGCCATCAGGTCCCCATGCGGCTGTAGAGGGGACCCGATGGCATCGCGCTGCCTTCCGGTGACGAGCCTGTGAGATCCAGCCCCCTGGATCTCACAGGCAGGAAGCTGTATGAGTAATACACACTGTATTACTCATACAGCCAATGCATTCCAATACAGAAGTATTGGAATGCATTGTAAAGGGGATTAGACCCCCAAAAGTTGGACATAAAATAAAGTGAAAAAAAGTTGACCAAAAATTGGTCAAAAATAGGGGGGGGGGGGGAAAGTATACATATTAGGTATCGCCGCGTCCGTATCGACCGGCTCTATAAAAATATCACATGACCTAACCCCTCAGATGAACACTGTAAAAAATAAAAACTGTGCTAAATAAACCATTTTTTGTCACCTTACATCACAAAAAGTGTAATAGCAAGCGATCAAAAAGTCACACGCACCCGAAAATAGTGCCAATAAAACCGTCATCTCATCCCGCAAAAATCATACCCTACCCATGGTAATCGCCCAAAAACTGAATTATGTCCCTCAGACTATGGAAACACTAAAACATGATTTTTTTTTTGCTTCAAAAATGAAATCATTGTGTAAAACTTACATAAATAAAAAAAAAGTATACATATTAGGCATCGCAGCGTCCGTGACAACCTGGTCTATAAAAATATCACATGATCTAACCTGTCAGGTGAATGTTGTAAATAACAAAAAATAAAAACGATGCCAAAACAGCTATTTCTTGTTATCTTGCCTCACAAAAAGTGTAATATAGAGCAACCAAAAATCATATGTACCCTAAACTAGTACCAACAATACTGACACCCTATCCCGTAGTTTCTAAAATGGGGCCACTTTTTTGGAGTTTCTACTCTAGGGGTGCATCAGGGGGGCTTCAAATGGGACATGGTGTAAAAAAAAACAACAGTCCAGCAAAACCTGCCTTCCAAAAACCGTATGGCATTCCTTTCCCTCTGCGCCCTGCCGTGTGCCCGTACAGCGGTTTACGACCACATATGGGGTGTTTCTGTAAACGACAGAATCGGGGCCATAAATTCTGAGTTTGGTTTGGCTGTTAACCCTTGCTTTGTAACTGGAAAATAATTATTAAAATGGAAAATCTGCCAAAAATGAGAAATTTTTTAATTGTATCTCTATTTTCCATTAATTCTTGTGGAACACCTAAAGGGTTAACAAAGTTTGTAAAATCCGTTTTGAATACCTTTAGGGTGTAGTTTATAGAATCGGGTCATTTTTGGGTGGTTTCTATTATGTAAGCCTCGCAAAGTGACTTCAGACCTGAACTGGTCCCTAAAAATTGGGTTTTTGAAAATTCCTGAAAACTTTCAAGATTTGCTTCTAAACTTCTAAGCCTTGTAACATCCCCAAAAAATAAAATATCATTCCCAAAATGATCCAAACATGAAGTAGACATATGGGGAATGTAAAGTAATAACTATTTTTGGAGATATTACTATGTATTATAGAAGTAGAAAAATTTAAACTTGGAAATTTGCCATTATTTTTACAAATGTTTGGTAAATTTTGTATTTCTTTATAAATAAAAATGTATTTTTTTTATTTCATTTTACCAGTGTCATGAAGTACAATATGTGACGAAAAAACTATCTCAGAATGGCCTGGATAAGTCAAAGCGTTTTAAAGTTATCAGCACTTAAAGTGACACTGGTCAGATTTGCAAAAAATGGCCAAGTCCTTAAGGGGTTAACATGATTTTGAATGTGATTGCCTAATTCTGAACACAGCTACATCCTAAGTTACATTATTTTATTTTATTTTTTTGTTTTCTTCCCTCCACCTAAGGGCTCTTTCACACCTGCGTTATTGTCTTCCGGCATAGAGTTCCGTCGTCGGGGCTCTATGCCGGAAAAATCCTGATCAGGATTATCCCAATGCATTCTGAATGGAGAGAAATCCGTTCAGGATGCATCAGGATGTCTTCAGTTCCGGAACGGAATGTTTTTTGGCCGGAGAAAATACCGCAGCATGCTGCGCTTTTTGCTCCGGCCCAAAAAACTGAAGACTTGCCGCAAGGCCGGATCCGGAATGAATGCCCATTGAAAGGCATTGATCCGGATCCGGCCTTAAGCTAAAAGTCGTTTCGGCGCATTGCCGGATCCGACGTTTAGCTTTTTTAGAGTGGTTACCATCTCTGCCGTCTTCAAATGCTTTCAGTACACTTGCGTTTTTCCGGATCCGGCGTGTAATTCCGGCAAGTGGAGTACACGCCGGATCCGGACAACTCAAGTGTGAAAGAGGCCTAAAAGATTTCAGTTTGTTTTTCAATTGAGTTGTACAGTTTATAGGTCATATTAAAGGTGGGGGCATCTACTGGGGGCACTGAATAGGGGCTGGCACACATAAGGGGATAGGAACATGTTTTTGGGCTGTCATACATCATGGGGGGGCACTAAGGGGATAATGACTCTACTAGGGCCACAAAGAGGGAGCATTTTTTGTACTGACACTCATTTTAAAGAAGACCTTTCACGTGTCCAGACATTATAATATAACTAGTGGATTCTGTGGGGCATACTTATGGCATATTACAGGCTGTGAGCGGTCCAATCGCAGCGAAGAGCTTCACAGCCAGAGAGAAGGAGACGCCCATTGAGAAAAACGGCCGTCTCCTCCTCCCTGTACTAATGGTATGGATTTACATACCAGGCGGGAAAAGTGAACGTGGGGGCACAGCGGGCGAACGGAGCAGTAATATGCCAGGATGCCCCACAGAATCCACTAGTTTTAATGTCTGGACCCGTGAAAGGTCCTCTTCAAGGAGAAATTTTTTGTACTGGTGCACATTATAAGGGGGCATTTTTTGCACTAGCACGCCTTATAAAGGGGTGTTTTTGTGCTGGTGCACATTGCAAAGGGGTATTTTTTGCACTGAAGCACATTATAAGGTACTTTTTGTGCTGGTGCACATTATAAGGAGAATTATTACTACTGGGGGCTATGGGGAACATGACTACTAGTAGGGGCATTATTACTATTGTGGGCACTTTTAACACTAAGTGCACTCTGATAGATAATTATTACTATTGGTAGGACTTTTTGGAGGACTATTACTGTGGGGGCCACTCTGGCAAATTATCAGCTTAATGCAATTATTTTGGGGGACATTATGTTTACACTACTATCAGGGACACTATTTGCTGGACACAGTTATTTTTTTTTTTTAGAGCACTATGTGCCAATAATTATTGAAGGGGGCGCTATCTGTGTGGTACTAGTATTTTCAGGTGGACTGTTTATTCAGTATAGTATTGGGGAGCACAGCGGGCACAGTTGCAGAGAGAGCAGAGCCTCTAGGAGTAACAGCAACGCCCCCGTTGCTCCTAGAGGCTCATTTGCATATAATAAAACATCATTTTTCTCAGCAATGCGGGCACATATGAAAATGGGACCAACACAGATGCCTTCAGCTTCCCAGGTCCGCCAGTTTCATGGCTACAGATCTGCTGACAGATGCCAGAACTCCTTTTACTGCTAGGTACATGGGCACCTGATAGCTGGCCATACACTTCAGTTAGCCGCCATCCAAATGCTCTTTCAGGCAGCGTCTCTCTTCTGGACCCTTATACACATCCTTGTTTGGATGAGCCTGTATTTGTTCTAAATGAGGATAAGAAAAGAAGCCAGTGGCAGACACCTGATGGTGCCTTATCTCCACTAAAACAAAAGAATTGGGCATGTTAAAAACCCAGCTGTCTGATCCTACCCATTCCTCTGCTGTCTGAGGAGTTGGGTGTCCCCATACACATTAAGTGGTTAGCACAATTCAGCATGCCGGGGCTCCCTATGGAGGATGTACACGTGAGCGTATTAGTGATATGTGCTGAGGATAGTAGTACTCGCGGTTTAGTTGTCCCTTGGGGCCGGCAGTTCAGTGGATGGGAAGACAGCACAAAATCCTCTAGGGCACTCTCTGTTGCAGGGAACACCAGCCAGATGTTGGTTGAGGTGCCCTTGATGGTAATTGGTGTAAGGTGCTTTTGCGGCTGGGCCCCTGGTTCGTGACGCCAGCCCGTAAGGTGCAATGAGGGGGAGAAGTGGAACGATGAGAGAGGCAGTGGTTGAACCAAGCAGGAACTTTACTTGTCAGATGTAGTAAGGCATCCAATAACATCACTTTGTCTTTCATACAGATGGCAAAAAGGGTAAAGCTGCAAAATCCAAATGAGCAGGCTACTTATGGTGAAGTGCATAGGTTACCTCCAGCCCACTTGAGTAAAGGATGATGTTCTTTCTTGTGTTTGGTTCCTGGTCTTGCTCTGATGCTTCAACCTTTCACTATTAGTTTAGATTCCTCTGTAAATGAGTATTCTGACAGATGGCCTTTCTTTGATTATGGTGGAGCTGCCGGAAGCTTAGAATCTCTCCACCTGATGCAAAGGAGTCTGGGGTCTGATAAATGAGTTACCTTCCTTTGTCAATATAGTCTTTAGTTCAATGATCCAACAACCCAAGGGCAATCTCCCTCTTGGCAGGCAAACACTCTGCTTCATTATTTGAAAAGGTTGTGGTCTTCAAAGTCATAATCCACTTGATACCCCTGAAGGGTACTCTACAGTGTAGGATCCTATAGTCCTGATCTTTGGACTCAATGGTTGAAACCAGTTAGTTCTCCTGGGCTAGGCCCAGGAAGACAGAGACAAGACTGTCTCCTCTTCTGCCTCCTAACTCCTCCACTCCTATTCTCTACCCCCCCCCCCCCCCCCCCCTTTACTTCCTGTGTCTGCACTATATACAGTTACAAGAAAAAGTATGTGAACCTTTTGGAGTGATATGGATTTCTGCACAAATTGGTCATAAAATGTGATCTGATCTTGATCTAAGTCACAACAATAGACAATCACAGTCTGCTTAAACTAATAACACACAAAGAATTAAATGTTACAATGTTTTTATTGAACACAATAGAAAAATGAGCGAGCACTCATACACTTGGCAACCAAATTGACATATGCAGAAAATATTTATTATTAAATCCCCATAAAATTCACGTAATAAAAATAATAAAAACAGTGTATTATAGCAATGACATACAAAAACTACAATCACATAAACTATAGTAGATATAATAGTATAGTCGATATTGTATTGAATGATAAAATATTTGATAATAAAATATTCGATACTAATCTATAGTTGATAAATTCACTGATATAAATCACACACCAAAAACTTCAAGTATTGTCCAGGTCTTATATATGCTGTTATTGTGAAGGGGGAGGTAATTCCTCTGTGAATCTATCTCAGATTGGAAAAATGAGTGTCACTTTGAATATTGTAGGTGTATTCCCCTGGGAACGTAACGTATTCATAAAATGTCCACAGGAATCCTGATAATGTTGGAATAAAAAGTCTCTTATGGTATTTCCTTTAAAAGTCGAGGTAAACTTTAAATCGGTATTTGGCTTACCGTCTGGTGTCTGCTGTCTCCCTGTTGCTTGAGTGGAGCTTTAAATGTCTGCCGGCTTATTTGATCGCTCCTTCCAACAAGCTGGTTCAAATTTCACGGGAGTTCCAAAGATCGCAGGAGTTGACACTCTGTTCCGAAATTTCCCTTGGTACAGATTTTCAACGATAAAAGTAGTTGTTCCTTTACTGTAAAAAAAATTTCTTTCTCTGTATGGCCATACAGTTTTATCGGAGGCTTCTCAATACAGGTACATAACTTGTTTCACCATACGCGTTTCGGGTAGATTCGCTCTCCCTTTCTTAGTGGTCAAGTGTCTGCCTGCCTGGCCTCCATTTTTATCCATTCCTTAATTACTTCCCAACTCTCAAACACCTGCTGTTCATGCTGTTCCCAATTGGTCAGGAAATCCTCCCACATAATCAGGTGATAATTCTATACAGCATTGAAAAAAAAAAAAAAAAAAAATTTTTTCTACTTGCAGTTTCCATGCGTTTTTTTGAGGACACATGTGTTTGAGGACACAGATGTCCCAATTGGTGTGATATACTGATGTATGAAATATAATCTTGATATCTAATTGCTAACACTTATAAAATCACATTTTAATGATAAAATATTATTAAACAAATTATTTAGATTAAAATCCGGATATAAAACTATAAATATTCCCCAACATTTATAATGCATTTGAGCAATCTTGAAAGTTGGAGATTTATAGGATTCTTGGAATTTGATAAAATTCTTGGAATTTGATAGAGAAGAAAGGGTGGGTATCTAGGAGCCAAGGACACGTCGCAGCGCCGATAAACGGCCTGGCATGCGACTTGCCGTCGGCCACAAGACACCCAACTTACATGAATCCAAAAATCTCCAACTCCGAATTAAGACCTTTCAGTTGTAGAGATCCAAATTCATAAATGCGTCTGGATTCTATCCTAGACATTTGTCTAATAAAATCACCGCCTCTCCAGTGTTTCTCCACTTTCTCCAGTGCCACAAACATCAGACTGGATGGATCCTGGTTGTGTACGTCTTTATAATGTTTTGATAGCGAATGTTTATCGTACCCCTTCCTGTTGTTAGCAATATGCTCGGCCACTCTTTTTTTGAATGGCCTCTTGGTGCGTCCTATATATTGTCTATTGCAAGGACACTGGAGAAGGTAGAAAACTCCACTGGAGTCACATGTAAGACAATCTTCTATCTCCCAATTAAAATCATTCTGAGTCGAGGGGACAGTCGTCATCAGGCGGGGTTTCTTATTCATTCTACAACCCATGCACATTCAACATTTATAAAAACCCTTCAGACTCAGCCAGGTTCCTGAAAGACTCAACTTGTTCTGTTTCCAAGGTTTTACAGTAGGAGCCACCTTAATACCTAGATTAGGTGCCCTAGTGAAGGTAATCGTCGGAACAGTCGGAAGTAGATGTCCCACAATTATGTCATTCAACACATGGTGCCAATGGGTTTTAATAATTTTCTGAATCTTCCTATAGTTCTCATTAAATGGAAGAACAACCCTAATAGCTTATTCTTTGTTTTGTGTTTTATCTTTCTCATTTTTATCTTTGTTGTCTTCCTTCTCAAAAAACTCTCTTCTATCTAGTTTCCTAATTTGATTGAGTAACTCCTCCACTAAGTTTTCAAGATATTTGGAACTCCCGCGAAATTTGAACCAGCTTGTTGGAAGGAGCGATCAAATATTTAAAGCTCCACTCAAGCAACAGGGAGACAGCAGACACCAGACGGTAAGCCAAATACCGATTTAAAGGGATTCTGTCACCTCCCCTAAGCCAAAAAACGATTTTAAAGCAGCCATGAAGCACAGCTTACCTGGATTAGGCTGTGCTCTTTTATCTTGAAATCCATCCAGCAGTTACTGCAAAAAACGACTTTGATTGATAAGGAAATGTGTCCTGAAGGTGCCCAGAGGGGCGTTTTTTTCTTCTTAGAGAGCCCAGTACCGCCCCTCTTTCAGTGCCCAGCCCGCCTTCCTTGTACTGTCTAACCGCCGCCTCCAGCCTGCCACAGCCTCTCCTCCCCCTCCCTCACGCCGAACGAACTCTCGCACAGGCGCAGTACCCACTGAGGGCTGCGCCTGTGCGATCAGCAGGAGACTGAGGGCAGCAGCTTCATCTTCGTCACTGGGCATGCGCCGAGCCCAGTGACGTCCGATGCTCGCTCTTCCCTGCTGACTGAGGGAAGAGCGAGCATCGGACGTCACTGGGCTCGGCGCATGCCCAGTGACGAGGATGAAGCTCCTGTCCTCAGTCTCCTGCTGATCGCACAGGCGCAGCCCTCAGTGGGTACTGCGCCTGTGCGAGAGTTCGTTCGGCGTGAGGGAGGGGGAGGAGAGGGAGGAGAGGCTGTGGCAGGCTGGAGGCGGCGGTTAGACAGTACAAGGAAGGCGGGCTGGGCACTGAAAGAGGGGCGGTACTGGGCTCTCTAAGAAGAAAAAAACGCCCCTCTGGGCACCTTCAGGACACATTTCCTTATCAATCAAAGTCGTTTTTTGCAGTAACTGCTGGACGGATTTCAAGATAAAAGAGCACAGCCTAATCCAGGTAAGCTGTGCTTCATGGCTGCTTTAAAATCGTTTTTTGGCTTAGGGGAGGTGACAGAATCCCTTTAAAGTTTACCTCGACTTTAAAAGGAAATACCATAAGAGACTTTTTATTCCAACATTATCAGGATTCCTGTGGACATTTTATGAATACGTTACGTTCCCAGGGGAATACACCTACAATATTCAAAGTGACACTTATTTTCCCAATCTGAGATAGATTCACAGAGGAATTACCTCCCCCTTCACAATAACAGCATATATAAGACCTGGACAATACTTGAAGTTTTTGGTGTGTGATTTATATCAGTGAATTTATCAACTATAGATTAGTATCGAATATTTTATTATCAAATATTTTATCATTCAATACAATATTGACTATACTATTATATCTACTATAGTTTATGTGATTGTAGTTTTTGTATGTCATTGCTATAATACACTGTTTTTATTATTTTTATTTTACATGAATTTTATGGGGATTTAATAATAAATATTTTCTGCAGTCTGCGCTGTGCTCTTGCAGTCATCTTTACAGGACGTCCACTCCTAGGGAGAGTAATTTATAGACAATTTGTCTTACCGTGGACTGATGAGCAGCAAGGCTTTTGGAGATACTTTTATAACCCTTTCCAGGTTTATGCAAGTCAACAATTCTTAATCATAAGTCTTCTGAGAGCTCTTTTGTGTGAGGCATCATTCACATCAGGCAATGCTTCTTGTGAAAAGCAAACCCAGAACTGGTGTGTGTTTTTTATAGGGCAGGACAGCTGTAACCAACACCTCCAATCTCATCTCATTGATTGGACTCCAGTTGGCTGACACCTCACTCCAATTAGCTATTGGAGATGTCATTAGTCTAGGGGTTCACATACTTTTTCCATCTGCATTGTGAATGTTTACATGTTGTGTTCAATAAAAACATGGTAACATTTAATTCTTTGTGTGTTATTAATTTAAGCAGACTGTGATTGTCTATTGTTGTGATTTAGATCAAGATCAGATCACATTTTTTGACCAATTTGTGCAGAAATCCATATCATTCCAAAGGGTTCACATACTTTTTCTTGCAACTGTAAGTAGTGTGTTAGAGACCTCTAGTTGTGAAAAGTATGTAGTGAGGGTTACTAGCCTGAAATATGGATTTAGCAGCATAGACAAAGAAATAGTGTAAAATAACATCATGTTACACAACAATTTAGAGTGGACCATACACACAGGAGTGGGACACTACAACATTAGCAGCTAGGCCTGCCAAAATAATCAGGTTCGGCCAACATTAACCCTTTAATAACCACCAATACACCTTTTAAGGTGGGCACTAAGGAGCCTTAGGCTAGGTCGTCGCCTTTTTTATGGCTGCCCTGTCTAAGCGCTGCACGGATCTCCCATACAGGGAAGAGCAGAAGCTTGGCTGTCTTATGACAGTTGAGCTCCTGCTCTAACAGCCTGGACAGTCGCCTATCCTGGTCGTTTAACCCCTGTGAGACAGTCACAGGTCTTACACAAGGTAGAGGCAAGGAAGGGGTGGATAGTGCGGTCCACACCCCTATTCCACCACAGGTGAGACCATCTGGAAGTAATCAAGCTGGCATAAAGCACCTCCCAGGGTGTCAGGAAGGGGGGAGTGTGTTGCCTGTGGACAGAGGCCTGGAGGCTGTGTGGTCCAAGCCAGGAGGGCTGAGAGACCACTATTCCCCAAGAGACACTGGACTGAAGACAGTGGGCGTACTGTGCTCTGTACAGCCAGGAGGCTGTGGGACATTGGCTGAGAAAGCCTCATGTGTTCACAGGGTGTTAACAGGGACTTAGGTGAGTCAGGAATATTATGTTTAGTTAGAGCCTGGACGGTCGAGTGTTTATTATTTTTGTCATTTTGCTTGTGCTGGTGTATCACAATAAATGAACTGTTTAGACCCGAAACATGGTGTCTTGAAGCCGTACCTGTAAGGATGATCCCCTGAAAGAAAGCTACCCCTCACACCCCTTAGATGCTGCAGCAGCTATTGGTGGCTTATGTCCCAGAGAACAAAAGGATTGTGCATGTTAAAACCCAACTGCCTGATATACATTATGATGGTTGGCTAGTCCTGCCAAAATCTTCAGGTTCAGCCAACATTAACCCCTTCGAGCCAGTTTTCACCATCCGGACCAAGCCACATTTTGCAAATCTGACATGTTTCACTTTATGTGATAATAACTCTAAAATGCTTTTACTCAGCCAAGCGATTCTGAGATAATTTTTGTCATGACATGTTGTACTTCATTTTAGTGGTAAATGTGAGTCAATATGTTTTACTTTTTTTATTTAAAAAAATCCCAAATTTACGGAAAATTTGAAAAAATTCAAAATTTTTATGTTTACATTTTAATTTCTCTGCGTCATAATGATACCTCATAAAATTGTTTTTTAAAATTCCCCATTTGTCTACTTTATGTTAGCATCATTTTGTAAATGTCTTTTTATTTTTCAGGATGTTAGACGGCTTTGAATTTTAGAAGCTATTTTTTAAAGGACCAATTCAGTTATGAAGTCACTTTGTGATATAGTAGAAACCACCCATAAATGACCCCATTTTATAACATACTCCCCTCAAAGTATTCAAAACTGATTTTACAAACTTTGTTAACCCTTCAGGTGTTCCATAAGAATGAAAGGAAAATGGAGGTGAAATTTCAAAATTTCACTTTTTTTTGCAGATTTTCCACATCCATTTTTTCTGTAACACAGAAAGGGTTAACAGGCAAACAAAATTAAATATGTATTACCCTGATTCTGCAATTTACAGAAACACCCCATATGTGGTTATAAACTACTGTATGGGCACGCGGCAGGGCGCAGAAGGGAAGGAGCGCCATATGGATTTTGGACAGAAGATTTAATTGGAATAATTTTAAGTTGCAATGTCGCATTTGAAGACCCCTGATGCACCCCTACAGTAGAAACTCCCAAAAAGTTACCCATTTTGGAAACTACGGGATTTGTTCTATTTTGGGGTACATATGATTTTGTATTGTGAAAAGTGGATATTGCACTTTTTGTGAAGCAAGGTAACCACAAAATGTATGTTGTAGCGTTTTCCTAGAGCTGGTTGATATGGACTCAACTATACCAAATATGTGTATTTTTTTTTTTTTTCGTTTCCGTTTTACATAATAAAGCATTTTTTAAAACATAAATTATGTTTTTGTGTTTTCATTTTCTGAAAGCTACATTTCTTTTATTTTTCTGCTGATCGTCTTGTGTATTGGCTTGTTTTTTGCAGGAAGAGTTGACGTTTTTATTGGTACAATTTTTGGGTACATGTGATTTTTTTATAATTCAATATTCTACTTTTTTGGGGCATGGTGACCCAAAAAATTGCTATTTTAGCAAAGTTTTTTTTTTTAACGGCATTCACCTTAGGTGGTAGATCATGTGATATTTTTTATACAGCAGGTTGTTACAGATGCGGCAACACCTAATTTTTAACATTTATTTCAGTTTTACACAGTAAAAACTATTTTTGAGAAATAAAATCATGTTTTAGTGTCTTTATTAGTGTCTCCAAAGCCATATTTTTTTTATTTTTTGGGCAATTGACTTCTGTAGGGGCTCATTTTTAGCGGGATGAGATGACGGTTTAATTGATACTATTTTGGGGTGCATATATCTTTTTGATCATTTCTTTTTACACTTTTTGTGATTAAGGTGGTAAAAAATTGCATTTTTGGCACAGTTTGCATTTTTTACAGCGTTCACCTGAGGGGGTAGATCATGTGATTTTTGTAGAGCAGGTTGTTACAGATATGGCAATACCTAATATGTGTACTTTAAAAAAAATATATATTTCAGTTTTACACAATAAAATTAGTTATGAGAAAATAAAATCATGTTTCAGTGTCTCCATTTTCTGAAAGCCATATATTTTTGGCGATTATCTTATGTAGGGGCTCATTTTATGTGACAGTTTGATTGGTACTATTTTGGGGTACATATGTCTTTTTGATCGCTTAGTATTACACTTTTGATATTACTTTTGGTATTAAGCTTTTTTGGCACAGATTTTATTTTTTTATTTTTTCCGGCTCTCACCTGAGGGGGTAGATCATGTGACATTTTTATAGAGCTAGTCGTTTGATCCCTGTTTCAATGCAGTACAATACATGCTGTACTGCATTGAACTGTCGAACAGGCCTGGATCTCCTGGGCTACCGTAGCTGGCAGGCTCCGATGCCTGTGTAATGAATTGGGGCTGCCATAGCAACCATCAGCCCCCTGTCACCTCAGCACGGGGGGGACGATGGAGTCAGAGGGAGCCCCCTCCCTCTGTAAACCCTACACGTGCCGCGGTCAGCACAGACCGTGGCATGTGAATGATTAATTTTGCGGATACATAAGGGGCCCGGCAGTCAGTAACAGCCTGACCAGTGCTGCTGATCGGGCGGGCGCAACTCCTGCACCTGCCCAATCAGAACACGGACACGTATGTCGGGATGTGGCAAGAATGGGAGGATTTTTGGAAATCACCCCACACAAACACACTTTTTTTCATTTCTATGGAGGTTCCAGAGATATATGAGCGATGTACCCCTTTAAACTGGTTTTCTGAGACTTTATAACTGATGACCTATTCTGAGGATAGGTCATCATTATCTGATCGGTGGGGGTCTGACACCTGGGGACCCCGCTGATCAGCTGTTTGGGAAGGCACTGGCGCTCCTGTGAGCGCCACAGCCTTCTCGCAGCTTTCCCTAAGCCAGTGACATCACGTTCATTGGTCACCTGGCCTAGGCGCAGCTCAGCCCTATTGAAGTGAATGGGGCTGAGCGCAATACCAAGCACAGCCAATGTACGGCGCTGTTCTTGGTGAGCAGGGAGAAGGCTGCGGTGCTCACAGGAGCGCCGGTCCCTTCTCAAACAGCTGATCGGAGGGGGTCTCCGGTGTTGGACCCCCACCGATCAGATACTGATGACCTATCCAGAGGATAGGTCATTATTTATAAAATCTTGAAAACCCCTTTTAAGTGTAAAAACAAACCGAAGATATTAATCAATAACGCTAGACGCTAAATCCCTCTCCCCCATAAAGACAATCATATTGATTACACTAATGAATTAACATCTTTAATTGATTGAATTATTCTCTTTATTGCCCCCAATTAGACATTAATTCCAATTCCCATCCAGCATGGCTGCTCCTTTATTTATTTATTTTTTTAAGATTGTTTACTGCCAACGTTTACAATAATTATTTAAAAGAAACTTCATGACAAAACAATAATTGGTAATTAAGATAAAAGTGGTCTCTCACCAGACACCGCAATAATACTGATTAACCATAGATCAAGGGTTGTCCTCCGTGGGCCCTCCGCTTTATTTCCTCTCTAATTTAATTATTTCTAGTCTGACAGCCCTGTGTTCACGGAGTAGATCTTTAACTAGCTGTTATTATGGTGACTGCTCTCCTAATTGTGCTGTTGTCAGGATCAATAATTCACGATGATCTGCCGAAGCTAATGAGTTTGTCCAATTACAGTATGTGAGCCTTGCCGGGTTTAAGCGCAGTGTGAAGGGCTGAGCTAATTTAGATGATTGCAGGGCAAAGGTGTGGTTACAATCTATAAGATAATTCAATATACTCCTCGGATAATGAGAAATATGGAAGACCTGTCACCGCTCCCGCAAGCGCCGCCTACTGTAGAAAAGTGAACTATCACTTTCAGATTCATATTAGGCAATTCTATTTTTGAAAAGGGCATGAAGGACGTCAAATCTGATCAAGTTAACCCCTCGCTATGATCAGTGACCCCCACCGATCATCATCCGTACAGATCCAAGACCCTCCGGATGTTATCAGGCCGGGTTCACATCACCATTCAGTTTTTCGTTCTTCTGATCCATCAGAAAATATATTTTTTTAAATGGATCCGATATTTTGAGCATCATTCTGAGCCTTCAGAGATCAGTTATTTTTGACGGCAGAAAGTTTTTTTTTTTTGCAGTATTTTTTTTTCCAGCCAAAAATAACAGATCTCTGACGGAAGGGACACAAACTGGTCGTAACTGATGGATCAGAAGAATGGAAAGCTAAACGGTGATTAAATCCAGCCAAAGATATATAGTACATACTGTAGCATTACATGTAGCCGTTCATATGAATAGCCAAACATGGATCGGCTGAGTCTGGGGAGACACTCAGCAACTATTGGGGTCATTTCTCAAACTGGTGTAAAGTAGAACTGGCTTAGTTGCCCATAGCAACCAATCAGAGTCTACCTTTCATATTCCATAGGAGCTGTCAAAAATGAAAGGTAGAATCTGATTGGTTGCTATGATCATATGAGTGCGGGACAATAGCCCCGCGGGCGGCCTGACCTGCACAGCATCATTGTAATGTATGATGCTGTGCGCTCCCGTGCACACGATCAATGCTTCTCCGGGACATTTGGCCCGCTCACAGAATGTATATCTCGGAGGGCATACGGTTGTGGACAAGAGGCCTAAGGATTACTGTTGAGTGTGAACACAGGATCCGTGCTTGAGAAGGCTAACATAAAAACGCCACCTAATGAATAGGGTTGAGCGAATCGGGTTTAGATTGCTGTATCCAAACCCGATTCTTTTAAATACTTCATTAAGAATATGGGCTCTATCCTACTGTAAAATGTATTGCCTCCGCAGAGGTCTTTCCGAAGTTTCAGCAAATATCACAAGACTTATTTAGTCTCGCCTCTATCATGTGTCACTCCGTTTATTCGCATACATTACTGTATTAAAATAAAGATACTAAGCCGAACTCGGCTTTGTGCCTCATTAACGAAGCCGAGTTCAGCTTCATACATATTTTGATACAGTAATTTATGTGAATAAATGAAGTGACACGTGATAGAGGCGAGACGAAATATTTGCTGACACTTCAGATATTCGCGATATTTGCTGACACTTCAGAAAGACTTCCGCAGAGACCATACATTTTACAGTAGGACGGGGCCGAAATTCTTAACCTAGTTTTTAAAAGAATCGGGTTTGGATACAGCAATCCGAACCTGATTCGCTCAACCCTACCAATGAACAAAAATAGCAGTCGCAAAAAAAACACTTGTGTGTCCTGTGTTTCACATTTTTCCTAGACCTTCAGCTAACATCTGGAGTTTTTTTCTACAACAAAAAATGCAGCAAAAATTCCAGTGCAAAAAAAAAAGTGCAGAAAAACACCACTGAAAACCTATGTGGGAGCGTCCAGAGCTGTGGGGACGCTCTCTCAAAAGTGTAAATTCATTCAGATTACAACTCAATTAATACAATTAATAAAGCTTATTCAGAGTACTTTGAAAAGTTACATTCTCATTTTCCCTGACCACATGACCATGTAGCCAATCACTGATAGCAGTGGTACCTAATCAATACCACGTTAAGGCCTCATGCACACGACCGTTTTTTTTTTAAGGTCCGCAAAAACGGGGTCCGTGATCCGTGACCGTTTTTTCGTCTGTGGGTCTTCCTTGATTTTTGGAGGATCCACGGACATGAAAAATGAAAAAAAAAAAGTCAAGTTTGCCATTGAAATGATAGGAAAAAACGGACACGGATCACTGACACTGATCACGGACGCGGATGACAATCTTGTGTGCATCCGTGATTTTTCACGGAACCATTGACTTGAATGGGTCCGTGAACCGTTGGCCGTGAAAAAAATAGGACAGGTCCTATTTTTCTCACGGCCAGGAAACACGGATCACGGATGCGGCTGCCAAACGGTGCATTTTCCGATTTTTTTTATTTTTTTTTCCACGGACCCATTGAAAGTCAATGGGTCCGCGAAAAAAAGCGGGAAAACGGCACAACGGCCACGGATGCACACAACGGTCGTGTGCATGAGGCCTAACACTGCTGCAACCAGGGGAATTTAGACTGGAAAACCTGGTTTTAATTCTGTGTGCAAGTCCTGTCAGCAGAATACTGTAAGCAGCCTACAGACACCACTCCGCTGCGGACAGGTCCTCAAGAGGTGTTTGGAATGCATTTCTGTAGTATCCGTCTAAACATACTCTACTCAGTTGCTTAAAAAATATATACAACCCAACCAAATTCAGAGAGCGAACTTATCATGAGGGGAATATTTCAGGTCGGCGTTGGCGTACTTTGTTGCTAGATTTATTATGCGACGCATATTGTTTGATAAATGTCATGCATCTTTAAGGCTATTTTCACATATGCATTTTGGCATTCCGATTTTGAGAGACGGTTTCGTTTGGTCCCCATGTATTCTGAATAGAGAGGGATCCATTCAGGATGCCTTCCTTTCTGTCAGCATTCCGTTTTTCGTGACCAGACACAAAACCGCTGTAAGCTGCTGTTTTTTGTGTCCAGTCATTGAAACGAAACAAACAGGATCCATCACTAAAAACCATGTAAGTCAATAGTGACGGATCTATTTTTTTAGGATCCTAAAAAACGGATCTTTCACCCATTGACTTTCAATGTATTTAGTGATGGATCCGGTTTGTTCTGTTTTGATTTCACATGACCGCATCCTAACGGAACAGATGCCTCCTGATGTGTAATAAAAATGGAAGCGTTTTGGTCAGGTTTTGAGATCCTCTGCCAGATCTCAAAACCTGAAACCAAAACGCATATGTGAAAGTAGCCTAAACCTAACACTTCTGTCTAGAAATGTTTGTCCAGTTTTTTACACCCCCCCCCCCCCCATCCTATCCCTGCAGGAGTGAGTTTGCAACTTTTTGGGGGACTATTTACAAAACTCACAGTGATAAATCTGGAGTGAAACTTATTAACATAGACAACCACATCCATTTTCCAAATATGGAGTGATTTTTGTGGAAAGAAGTGCTCATGCACACGACCGTATGTATTTTGCGGTCTGCAAAACACGGATCTGCAAAAAAAACTCATGAAGTCTGTGTTACATCCGTTTTTGTTTTTTTTTGCAGATCCATTGTAACAATGCCTGTCCTTGTCCGCAAAACGGACAAGAATAGGACATGTTCTATTTTTTTGGGTGGAAGAGACTTGCGGACAAATGGATATGGAATGCAAACGGAGGGTGGCCGCATTGAAATGAATGGTTTCACACCCGGGCCGCAAAAAAGGGAACGGAAACAGACAAAAAATATGTTTGTGTGCATGAGCCCTTAGCTTGATTTTGCAACTTTTTGCAGCTTGATAATTTCCCCCATTATTTTAACAGCCTTTTACATGGGGTGATTTATCCTTTTTAAAAATTGTTACATCAAGCAAACTTTCCCAATTTTTGACCAATGTAAACATGTGCAGCGATTGCACTATTAACGAGAATTTTTTCTCATCTGTCATTCAGTGAACCGTTTATGATGACCTAAAATTGTCATTTGTCGACATGATATCCCATTGTGTAAACAGACATCTCAACCGACAAGAAGGAAAGGCAAGCAATCTGAAAAGCAATCAAAATTGCACAGAAGTCTATACTGTAAATGCATCTCTATCAATCGGCAAGGCTAGGGCTACGAGGTGACAATGATCGTGGCTAGGATTAGCTAGTAGTGGTGATCCCATAGAAATCAATGTTTTTTGGGTTTTTTTGCTACTCATCTTACTTAATAGAACCATTCCATTCCTACTGCAAGTTGCTGGTCATCAGCTGGGGATCCTCCATTGTCGATATCTGTGAATAAGAACATGTGTTAAGCTCTGTCACCATTCATGAGCTCCTTCCACACAATTCTGGGTGGTTAATTATTTCCAAAACGTCTTGCATACTGTATCAGTCTGTATAGTATATGTGTATGCCATCTGTCTACCACATGTAGTTACCGTAGTTGCACAAGCACCTAGCCCAGTAGTTGCATGCCCACTTTTTTCACCTTCCGACTGCTTCACTTACAATGACCAATGAAGTACAGTTTGCCTGTAAATGTGCATAAATATTATTATTATTTTTTTTAGGTTAAAAATAAAAAAGATACTACCAGGGTCCCCACTGCAGTCTTCTTCCTGGACCTTGCTCTACATACTGGAAATGCTGTGGAAATGCCTGATAATTGCTTGCACAGCAGGCCCTAAATCCCAGCAATCTAGTACCCATAACTTCCATAGCCATCTATGCCCTTTTTGAGACTAGCATTCAAAGGCATACACTTTAGAGAGCTGTCAGACAAATGCTTGTTCAGCCAACAGTCATTTCTTCTGACTCCCCATACACAAACATGTATGTGTTTTCAGTAGAGAGAGGGGAGGGGAGTAATCTGCTGATGTAGTGCCCCAGAATAGGGTCACAGCAAAAGGTTAATGATGTTAAATTGTTAACTAAGTGTTCTGATTTACTGTATATGTGTACACAACAGCATTGTATGGATAAGTCAGGGCTAACCCCTTTAGGTTGCCAGGAAATGGTCCAGGGTCCATCCCCAGGTTAGTTCAGCCTGTAAAGAGAGCGTGTGCTTAGCTGAGGAAGAAAGAGGACATACTTGTGCTTACTTCTCAGACATAGGCCTGAGTTCAGAGAACCTCCATCTCCATCTCCATACATTGGAGTCAGACAGAAAGGTATTGTGCTCGTTTATAACAGAGAGAGACTTTGCTGCTATGAGAGGGAAAATAGCTAATGCACCCTTCCACGTTTTGAGATAGTTTGGCCAGCCATATCTTAATTCTGTGGCCCTCAGCCCACCGGGAATTCTGGAAATATCTACTGAGAACCTCACTGCCAGCCTAAGGTTCTGCAGATAGACCACAACCCTCATGATTTCTGCTATCCCTACATTGCTATTGGGGAAGAACTGTACTGTGATCTGCTTGGAACTGTGCCTCTATACGATTAGATGTACTACTACTCCTATTCTGCACTTTAGTAAAGAGACTTATTTATTTATATACTAGCCTGGTCACTGACTCCATCACCATAGGCCGACCACTGCATCCACTCTCCTGCCTTGCACCCTGCCAAAACACCCCAACTACCACAAGGCAGCAGCCCCAACATCAGGGTGTGCCCCGAGGTAAAACAGGGGGAGCCCTTCTGTCACTACACGGCACTAGGGAGCATCGGTGTGAGGATTGCCACTGTGATCTTTCATTGCCAGAGCTACTACCACTCCCATCCTTCACTCGCTCCTCCTGGGCTCTCTGCACTGCCAAACAGCTCTGGCAACCGTTTATCTCTCATGAGAATATGCTCGATCCTTTTTTCCTCTGACGTTATTGTTATTGTTGGTTGAAAGCCGGTCAGTCCTGTGTGTCTGGCTATCTTAAAGGGGTTTTACAACATTACTATGATACATGTGGTTGCTTATCTCATTTACCTCTTCCCCATACTTTTTTTTTTTTCCAATTTAGACTTGTCTGACCTTTTCACCATGTACACCAATCCCTCTAGTTTGTTTCCATCCTGTATGTAGCACTTCCTGTCCCTGTATTCAACCAATCCCATTATGTGCTTCTCCTTCTTCTGCCACAACTCCAGCACCGCCCCTCTATATATGCCCAGCTAGTTTATAGCTCCTCCCACCCAGCTAGTTACCTAGACACTCCCCTATCACCTGCTTCCATTGCTGCTTTGACACGCCCATGGACATAACATAACAAGAAATAACAAAGAGCTGCATGGACATGGTCATGTGACCACAGCCCGAAACAGGAGATAGGAGCAATAAAGGGAAAAGAAACACATTACAAAATTACAGCTGCCTTCATAAAGTATTATTTTAAAGGATGTTGATGCAAACCAGAAAACCCCTTTAAGACAAAACTGTGAATATCAAAAAGAACCATTAATCCTGCACATGAATATATCACGTAGATAGGCAAAACACGTACAGAGAGGAAAGACTGAATTGACAGTGTTCTCTTTCATCATTCCAGTGGTCAAGTTCAAAATAGAAATAATTTATAACCCATGATTTAAAAATTAGCCTCCTGCCAATTAATCAATTACTCCGGAGTAATCAATGTGCGGTGCTAACAATTAGTTGACATTTCACTCCCAATCTGGCAAATGCATTTGATTTCAGGGTTAAGTGTGAGATAAAGTGTCTCTCGGAGAGGAGAAAAGTGCTTTTCATCCGGCTAATGATGAAAGGCTAAATAACATAGAAATAAGAATGATTCTGACCCGATGTCCCAAAGTGAGCCGAGATGATAAAACAATGGCACATTATATAGTACTTCAACGGCTTTAATTATTTAATGAACTTTTTTAATATACATTTTGTAATAAGAAAAAAGGTCACGAATAATTAGTTTTGGAAATTTTTCAAAAGTAAGAAAAGAAAGGTGTTAATCTTACATACTGTACATCACGCAGACTGTGTTTGTTCTCATTATGGACAGGAAAAAATCTTCATAGGTTTTAGATACTGTTACTGAAAATGTACACTCACCTAAAGAATTATTAGGAACACCATACTAATACGGTGTTGGACCACCTTATGCCTTCAGAACTGCCTTAATTCTACGTGGCATTGATTCAACAAGGTGCTGATAGCATTCTTTAGAAATGTTGGCCCATATTGATAGGATAGCATCTTGCAGTTGATGGAGATTTGAGGGATGCACATCCAGGGCACGAAGCTCCCGTTCCACCACATCCCAAAGATGCTCTATTGGGTTGAGATCTGGTGACTGTGGGGGCCATTTTAGTACAGTGAACTCATTGTCATGTTCAAGAAACCATTTTTCCAGTCTTCAACAGTCTAATTTTGGTGAGCTCGTGCAAATTGTAGCCTATTTTTCCTATTTGTAGTGGAGATGAGTGGTACCCGGTGGGGTCTTCTGCTGTTGTAGCCCATCCGCCTCAAGGTTGTGCGTGTTGTGGCTTCACAAATGCTTTGCTGCATACCTCAGTTGTAACGAGTTATTTCAGTCAACGTTGCTCTTCTATCAGCTTGAATCAGTCGGCCCATTCTCCTCTGACCTCTAGCATCAACAAGGCATTTTCGCCCACAGGACTGCCGCATACTGGATGTTTTTCCCTTTTCACACCATTCTTTGTAAACCCTAGAAATGGTTGTGCGTGAAAATCCCAGTAACTGAGCAGATTGTGAAATACTCAGACCGGCCCGTCTGGCACCAACAACCATGCCACGCTCAAAATTGCCTAAATCACCTTTCTTTCCCATTCTGACATTCAGTTTGGAGTTCAGGAGATTGTCTTGACCAGGACCACAACCCTACATGCATTGAAGCAACTGCCATGTGATTGGTTGACTAGATAATCGCATTAATGAGAAAAAGAACAGGTGTTCCTAATAATTCTTTAGGTGAGTGTATGTTCTTATAATTCATCATTGCCAAAATCTTTTTTAAAGAAGCACTCCTTCAAAAATGTATATTCTCTGACCTGTTAGAAAGGTACATGATGTTATCTGTAGTGAAGGTAATCTTCTTACCAGTGACTGTATTTGTGAGTTATAACCTCCCTTCTCGTCCTCAGCTGTGTCATGTGACCAGCACTCTGATCTCGATCTGACACAGGACAGGAAGTTAGTTACTTTTCTGTTTATTCCTATGAGACTGACATTGAGGCTCACATAGGAATACATAGTGAAACTGGCTTCCTGTCCACATATAAGAAGCTGTGTTTTTTGGAAAGTCAGAGGGTTGGTCACATGACACAGTTGAGGATCAGAAGGGAGAGAATACCTCACAAATACAGTCACAAGTAAGAAGGTTACTTTCACTACAGTCTACACTATGTACCTTTCCAACGGGTCAGAGAAAAAACATTTTTGTGCTAATGTTTTTTAATTTCCCTAATGTTTTTTCGGGAGTGAAAATGTGACTGTGAACCTCTCTGTCAGCTCCTCTGTCTATAACAGTTCTGCCGTACCTATTTCATTTGTTTTTCCCTACACACTTTTAAACTGTCCAATCAGTATTCATATATTTCCGTTCTAAGAAAAGATGCGCAAGAATTGTAATTTTATTAGGAATGCAAATATTTAATAAAACAGACACAATGGGAGGGTTGTTGGTTCCTCTGTAGTAAAAAACACATTGTTCAGATTTGTATTCCTGGGGTTGCCCCATGATAATACTCTACTTTTTTAAACCAACAACTATATCTGAATATGTTTGTAATTGCATGAAATTAAAAATTCTGTATAGTCACTGAGTTATTTAATAAATTGTATTTGTAAAGCCCCACCTGCTGTTTGTTCTTTTCCTTATTTCTCTGGCCACCTTAATAAAATTGCAGAAGGGGAAACACATGCTCAGTTCCATCCTTCAACTACCACCAGCCGTCTGTTCTGTTAAAAGCTGTGACAGTTGCGTGGAGAGAGCTGCAGCAGAACGGACATGCCCACTAAGCTGTGATAGGGAGATCTATGGCAGAAAAGACACACCTCTGAGCTGTGATGGGGAGAGAGCAGTAGCAGAATGAACACACCCCCAATCTGTGATAGGGTGAGAGCTGCAGCAGTAAGAACACGCCCACTAAGCTGTGATAGGAAAAGAGCTGCAGCAGAAAGGACATGCCTACTAAGCTGTGATAGGAAGAGAGCTGCAGCACAAAGGATATGCCCCTGAGAAAGGATGCACCCCCTGAGAAAGGACACGCCACCTGAGCTGCCAGCTTGAAATAAATCTAGCAGAGCAATTGGAGCACGGAATGAGGAGATCTCTGGATCCATGTGAGGTACGGGGCTGGTTCTAGCTTTGTTAGAAAGAGATTGTCATGTACTAAGTGATGTCTGATTTTCATTTTTTTTTTACATTAATCATTACATAACCCCTTTAATGCAATACTATCTGTACTGAGGACAGAAAGCCCAATGTTACATTTGCAGTGGGACACATCCAGATATAATGATGCCTGGGTGTGAGCTGTGCTCATTAAACGGCCTCTATATCCTAGTACATCCACAATAACACCCATATTAAAACAATATTTGTGCTTCCAATCAGACATGAAGAAAGATCATGTTTGTTTCCGTGCTCTCATAAATAACGCTGGTTACTCTGTCAACAGATTAGCTGCAAATTAACAGATCTGGGAGAAAGTACATTAAAAGTTCCATTAATTTTTAGACTGAGCTAATGACATTTTTGTTTAAATAATTTCCTAGTGTTCAGCCAAGAGTCATAATTGGTTTGGACAGATTAGGGCACCGGCGGGTGCACAGCAAATACAAATACACATCATTCTGTATTTATTGCCCTGTGGGGATTAGAGGGAGAGTTCACCTCACTTACCAATTTATACGCAAATCTTGCTGAAATCCTTCCAAGAGCTGAAACCTTTAGTTTATAAATTCATTTAGCGTAACTTTTGGACCATGAGTTGTATATCACAGTCATACATGTGTGTAAATAACAGTCGTATCAGGCAGCATTTTAGCAATCCCTACGTGGATCTTGCTGATATTCAATGCAGAGGTGAAAGGTGCATGCTGGCAGCGAAATACTACTGAGAATAATTTCACTTATGGGTTCAATAAAAAAAAATAAGTTCTAGAAACCTTCAATCTTTTACAGGGGCTGTTAAAGGGAAATGGGTTTTCTAGCCCCACAATGTCATAAAATAAGAATAGGAGTAAGGGCTCAAGCACAAGAAAGTATTTTCTTTCCGTGTCCATTTCAGGGATTTTTTGTGGACTGTAGACGGAACCATTCATTTGAATGGGTCCGAAAAAAAAAAATGAAAGTTACTCCGTGTGCATTCCGTTTCCGTATGTCCGCATGTCCGTTCCGCAAAAAAATAGAACATGTCCTATTATTGTCCGCATAACGGACAAGGATAGGACTGTTCTATTATGGCCAAGCTGTTCTGTTCCACAAAACGCAAAATGCACTTGGGCGTCATCCGTATTTTTTGAGGATCCATGTTTTGCGGACCGCAAAATACATACGGGCGTGTGCATGAGCTCTAATGCTCACCTTACCTATCCCTTGTCACTCTCGTGGCGATGCTGCCCATGTCCACTGCCGGTCTGTTTTTACCAGGTTTCAGCAATGAAATGGTACAGCTGCAGCAATATACTGGCTATCGGAATGAAGGTGTAACATCTGACTCCAGTAGAGGGCAGGGTGGCCAGGGAAGGCTATTGAACCCAGACAGGAAGTGGCCAATACTGTTCCAGTACATGGACCTGTGTGCAGAGACCAGCGGGGAGAGGTAAATTTATAACGCCCTGTACTCCTGAATTCTGCCTTCAGAAAGTCACAAAATAGGGCATTTTTACACTACTCCCTCCAGTTTTGAAAAGCAGGTAGAAAACTGGGCGCGGTTAGCTATTTTAACGAGTTACACACCAGATTTAGCACTGGGACTTAAATTTTTTTTTTTAACAAACAACATGTGCCATTTGATAAAATCCGGTGCAAAGTATGCCTACGCAGACTTAAAGGCTATGGACACCTTCGGGGGCATTTTTTTTTTATGATTGCATCTTACGCCTTTTCGACTAAAAATCATTTTTTCAATTGTTCGTTATTAAAAAGGCTTAGCTATTTCTGAGATACAAGGGTTAAAAATAAGTCAGTTTGCAAGCTGTCACAGTCTGTTTTCTTTGAATCCCATCATCTGATGGCTCATGTGTAGCTCTTATATCTAATCTCCTGACCTCATAAACACTTATTTAAACCTTATTCTTATCAGTAGTGTACAAGCCACAGATGCATCCCCAGGATACAGATCCCTAGAAAAGGCTACCTGATGTATGCCGAGGCTGAGCACAAAATTGTTATGAAATTGTCTTCAGATCAGTCAACAGTGGTTGCAAAGACTATTCACCTTGCTGTTGTGAGCCATATTCAACATCAAAGTTGTGACCAAATATCACAACCAAATGTAAGAATAAAATAAAGTACAATAGATGGTAGTATAGAAGGTAGCTATCTTTTTTAACCCATTACTGACTAGTGTTGATCACGAATATTCGAATTGCTAATTTGTATTGCGAATATCGGCACTTCGAGAATTTGTGAATATTTAGAATATAGTGATATATAGTTGTAATTTAGAATATTCGAGATTTTTTTTAATCAATACACATCATCCCTCCCTGCTTCTAGCTTGTGGGCCAATGAGAAGGCTGCAATATCTTTGACTATAGGAGTAGTGTTGATTGTGAATTTTCGTAATGCAAATTTGTATTGCGAATTTTTCAATTGCCGATTTCCGCAATCAAGAAAATAATAACTGGAGATAATGAATTCTCGAATTCGCGAATATATGGCGAATATTCGGCCAAATATTCACAAAATATCACAAATTCGAATATTGCACCTGCCGCTCATCACTATTAGTGACCACCCATACGCCTTTTTATGGTGGTCACTAAGGGGCCTGGGTCTCCCATGCGGCGGGGAGAGAGGGCCTTGCTCTCAAATGAGAGCCGAGCTCCTGCTCTAACAACCCGGAATGGCAGGAGTTCTGATCCGGGCTGTTTAACACTTTACCTGCGACAGGCAATTGGGCCCGTCGCATGTAAAGCGGTGACAGAGGGAGCGGACTCGCTCTGTCTCCTATCGGCACTCTGCAAATGCAAGCTCTGGGTGCCGATGTGTGTAAAGGCTGGCTGGGGTCTGATATAGGCCCCAAACCAGCCTTGAGTATTTTCCAGCAGGCTATTCCTTTCTGGCGCAGCCTGCTGGTCAATGTCAGTAAAGCACTGACATTAAAATGCAAAGCACTATAGGGATAGTGTATTGTATTTTAAAAGCAATCAAAATGTCTGTTATAGTTAAAATACTCTTTTCAATGAAAAAATTGCAAAAAATTCTCCCCCATATGTTTTGTATAGCCACGTCTGTAACGACCCGCACTACATAAATATCATGCTAATTATCCCCCGTAAAAAAAAAAGACAGAATTGCAATTTTATTCTTAGTTGCCACCATAAAAAATTCATAACAAACTATCAAAAAGCGTAATTTACTCCAAAATTATACCAATTAAGAACTACAAAAAAATCAAGCCCTCACACAACTCCATTGTGAAGCGGCAATTCAAAAAGATTTTCTTTCTTTTAAAAAGGGGAGTTTATTGCACAAAAGTAGTAAAACATAAGAATAACTATATTCTGTTATATTCTATGTTTTCGGTATCGCTGTAATCGTACTGACCCAGAGAATAAAGATATTATGTTATTCATACTGAAAAATGAACGCCTTAAAAATTCAGTGGCAGTATTTCTGTTTTTCCCATGTCCCTCCCAGAAAGAGTTAATAAAAGTTAATCAAAAAGTTATGTGTACCCCAAAATGACACCATTAAAAACTACAACTTGTCCCGCAAAAGACAATCCCTCATACAGCTGTATAGACAGAAAAAATAAAAAAAGTCATGGCTCTAGGAAGATAACGATGAAAAAAGGAAAAAAAATGCTTGGTCAGTAAGGCCCAAACAGGCTGGTCGCTAAGGGGTTAAGAGAATGGTCTAAAGGAATAATTATAAAGATAATGTGTACTGATAGCCCAGTTGGCCATAGATCTTCTATTCTAGATCTATGGTCTCAAAGCTGTAGCCCTTGTTGTAAAACTCCCAGCAAGCGCTGTTTAAAGTATCTGTTTTGGTTAAGAACCAGGATCTCCTTGTTAATGTCTTTAGCAAGGGACCTTCCAGAAATCTTGATCCATACGTTTTTCACCAGCCTCAGCTGGAACATAGCATGTTGTCTTGTCTGTTCTGTTATTTATTGAGGCACTTTTGTATTACTTCCCCAATAAAACCTCATAACAGGCCATGTTTATATTTAGCTAAGGGATTATGAGGCATTGATTGTAAAATGACAAGACTGATTAAAGAGCGTATAAATGTGTAGAAGTAATCTTAATAAATGATATCAATGACTCTTTGGGGACAACTATTTGACCACTTAAAGTGTACTTCCAATTCCAATCAACTTTTCATAAATAGTATAAGCAAAGAAAAAAAAAACTTTGTAATATATCTTATTACTGAAAAATGCCTCTTTCTTCACCTGTCAAATGCCTTTCACCCTCCTCCAGCTTCCTGCACTGATCATTCACTTTAAGTTCAAATACACAGGAGAAAGAGATGAAGGATTTAGGCTTCACTGAGGAATCACATTACAGTTGCTGCCATATAGAAGTCTCTGAAAATGCAAGAGGGATGAGAAGGTGAGATAGGGTAATTATGCTCCCCTAGCTCTAGAAGCAGCAATAGCATTTCTCCTCATGTCTGTCCCTGTTACATGTTGCCTGCTGTGTGTGTGAATTAGGTTTTATCCATTGTAGCTCACAGCACCCTCTGGCACTCTAGGGGTTAACTCCCTCTTGCTCTGTGTGCAGATGCTGGGCTGTGTGGTGCTATTAGCCCTGCCCTATATCTTGTGCTGTATGTGTAATACCCCAGAGTAGCATTTCCACTTCTGCACCCTGCTACTATCTCTAATGGGCTAATATGTCATCTGTGTATTTATTTCAGGTCCAAACACTGTGCATGTCTAATGTTGGAAACTGTTATGTTTAAATATAATTTATCGGGTTCACCAGAAGGTGGCAGCAAGCATGGCAGAGATGCAGTTAGAGAGGATAGAACACTTCTTTCCGTTCTAACTCTCCCTCTAAGGATGGGAGGGGACTAGTTAGTTAGGAGTCAGTCTAGCTTACCCCCAGCTAGGGGAAGGAAGCAAGGGCTGGGCACATTTTCTTTTGATGTGCCCACGCCAAGCCCTGTCTAAGCCAGCTAGAGCACCTTCAGCTCTGCTGGATATGGAGGCCACAGGTTGAAGCCTCTGAAGCCAGGAGGAGAACATTTTCCCTGGACAAATCTAAAGTTAGACTACAGAGAGAAGTTTCAGCATACAGCTAAAGAAAAGTTATTCAGCCTGTCAGCACAGCAGAGCCAGAGGGCACCAGATGTATCACCTGCCAGAGTTAATGCTAAAGCCTGCTGGGAACAAGACAAAGCCTGAAACTGTTGGAGAAACGTTTATTCAAGTAAAGCTGTTAGTGAACTTCATCACAAGGTCTGGATTGAATTTATTTCTTCAAATTCCTCAATTATTCACCCTATTTGCTCTGCTTCAGACGACAACGCCTGGGATCCATGTAGAAGCATCGTGACACGTGCACAAAACATTAAGGGACATTATGGGCTACCCTACACCACTCTGGCATCCCTACACCTGGGAACCATCTACCACAGTATCACTAAAAAGGGGCCCTGTGCCCTTGTTTCTTCACTGCAACTGGCATCACAAAAACATTTACTTTAAGGGATCCCTGGCCATTGTCATGCGCTTCATATGTCCCACCACTTGCCTGTGCAATAGATCTTAATAGATTCACTCAGGGGTGGGATTCAAATTATTAACAACAGGTTCCCTACTCAACAGAGGACACGCGGCGTCACGACACATGTTTACATACACATACACCATATATATGCAACACACATACACATAAGTGCACCATATATATATACTACACACACATACCACCCAACTTCTAAATAGCCTAAGGAGCTAAACTATGGAATGTAAGCGCTCATCTTCAGCTGCCACCACCAGAGCGCCAGATCGGGATTTAGGCGGTAACACGGTTCTCTGATCCGGCTGTAATTTTAAAAACCTGAGGGAACTGGCTGAATCCCATGTCTGGATCCACTACACATTAGACAAAGTTGTGTAGTTCCAGCGGTGGAGCTATTGCAGAACAGCCGAATGGCGGGAGTGTCAAACCACTGTAGAACAGATATTGATGGCCTATGCTGAGGATAGCGCATCAACAGTAAACAGTAACGTGGACAACCCCATTCAGTCATGCTCCCATTTTTCCAATACTTCTTGCCTACCTACTCAAAGTGTGTGAGCAAGAAGTAAGGGATAGCTAGAAGTGCGTATATTAACTGTAGGATCAGACTACACAGGGTTTGTTTGTAGTCTGTAGCCATGGAGACTTATAGTCCTGAACTGTATATTCAAAATAGTAGATATTTAGGCAAGACTATTTTCGGAGTTCCTTCAATTGCTATTCACTGAAGCACAATTTTTTTTTGAAAAGGTGGACGTACCCTATAAGTATCATATCCACAAATGGATAGAGTCTACCTGGCCATATCAGTTGTGCAAGCCTGGAACTGGAATTTTCAAGAAATATAATCTGATAGATTGTAAGCCAGGTTGGTATATTATTAACATCCAGGGCAGGACTGGAAACTTTAAAGGGAACCTGTCACCAGGATTTTGCACATAGAGCTGGGGACATGGGCTGCTAGATGGCCGCTAGCACATCTGCAGTACCCAGGTCCCATAGCTCTCTGCGCTTTTATTGTGTTAAAAAACTGTTTTGATTGATATGCAAATGACCTGATATGAGTCCTGTATCCGGAGATGAGTCAAGCGGAAAGGAGCCCAGCACCGCCCCGCGTCCTCTGAATCTCCTCCTTGCTGGCTGACGTCACAGAGCTGGAGCGCCGAAATCTCGCGATGCGCGAGCTAGCGCATGCGTAGTTCTTTCCTGTGCTGATGCCAGTACAGGGAATGAACATGATGCCGACACTGCGCATGCGCTAGCTCGGGTGCATCGCGAGATTTCGGCGCTCCAGCTCTGTGACGTCAGCCAGCAAGGAGGAGATTCGGAGGACGCGGGGCGGTGCTGGGCTCCTTTCCGCTTGACTCATTTCCGGATACAGGACTCATATCAGGTCATTTGCATATCAATCAAAACAGTTTTTTAACACAATAAAAGCACACAGAGCTATGGGGACTGGGTATTGCAGATGTGCAAGCGGCCATCTAGCAGCCCATGTCCCCAGCTCTATGGCCAAAATCCTGGTGACAGGTTTCCTTTAAGTCGCCCTGGAGTCAAATAAACAGTGCAGCACAAAACACTGCCTCCCCGCCGCAGCATTTAACTCTATCGCCGTCCTGACGACGGCAATACGGTTGAATGCAGGAGAGCACTTCCTTCTGCCAGCCAGGTGAAGTACCAGAAGCTCCCAGCATTAATTAATGCGGAGAGCATCAGTTCTCTATATACCCGACCGGTGGCCGTGAGAAGGGCTTGGGTGGCCCCCTGGGCATAGGCCACTGGGAAGTTTAGGGTCTACGGCCAGTCCAGCTCTGGTAACATAAGAGGACCTTAGTTTATTATATTTACCGCTAGATGAGGATACATGAAAATAACACACAAACCTTCTAATTAAAAGTGTATTTATTTGCCGTCTAAGTGTTGTTGTTTTTTCTGCTCTTATTGATTTATTATACAATCAAAAAAGAAATGAAAAGCTGAATTAATGTATTTCCAGACAGTCAGAGGATTTGTCACATCACCTTTTACCTCAAATTTTCCAGGTGATTATGAGTCACGGCGCAACAAATCTTTTTACAAGTTTTTAAAACTTGGTAAATTAAAATTCTATTAGGTAATCAAAGGCATTACTAATACATTGCAGATCACGAGTCACGACCAGAGCGCAGATGATTTATATTCCAAAATTCAAAGTACAAATAAATAGATAAATAAACTTAAGCATCATTCGGTTCAATAGAGGAACAGGGAAAGTACATTTGTCAGCTAAAATCTTCATTTAGTCAAATGTCTAGAGTACGATCACAGGGCGGATTTTCCATGCGTATTTCAATAAGTAGTTTTCACCAAAATTTGTATGGAATACCCTCAAAGTTTGCCTCCAATTGTTATAGTTCATATGGTGCTTATTTTTTAACGCACAGACTAGACATCAATATTGTGGGAAAAAAAGGGACTTGCTCATTCTTGTCGTGATTTCCGTGGGTGACCGCATGCAGATTAGCCCCAATTAAGGATACGCGGCATGAATCCACAGTCGCCCTCAGATTTCTGCTGTACTTTAATCCGCGGTGTGAACATATCCTGATAACACCACAATGAAATAAATATCTTGTGAAAATTATGGGGGTCATTTATTAAGACAGGCGTTTTAGATGCCAGTCTTAATAAAGCCCTGCATCAGTGGTGGACCCGCTAAAGTTATGTAGAGAGCGCCGAGTTCACTGGATCCCACCTATATGGATACAGCCATTCACCACCGGACCCCTTTGTCTAAAATGGGATCCGGTGGGGATCTGGCCGCTTTCCCGCAAAAGGCCAGGTTTCATCTGGACAATAAAACGTTGCATGCAGCCAAAACTCATGCCTGAAACTGTCTGGATCCCCACCGGTTCCAATTATAGTCAATAGGGTCTGGCAGGGAATGGCTGTATCTGGCTAGGCAGGATCTGTTGAACTCCGGCAGCTTTCCGGATTCGTTAAATGCAAATGTGAACGTAGCCTTACTCGGTCTATAGTAAAACTTTATGCACTAATATACATTGGGGCTTATTTATTAAAACTGAGGAATAGTAATACTTTTTGTTGCCCATGGCAATCAACCAGAGCTTAGCTTTAATTTTACCAGAGCGGTTTAAGAAATATAAGCTCCTCTCAGATTGGTGGCTATGGACAACTAAGACCGTTTTATTCAACACTTTCGATTAATGGGGCTCACGGTGTTTCAGTTTCAGACCATTTTCCGAGATCTCTGCTTGCTTTCATTGAGTGGAAATAAGCATGCAGGACTTTTTTGTCTGGTAAAAAGGCAACATCCATCGTATGTTCAGCTCCATTAGTTAGGTGCTGAATCCGGCTCTTCCTTTATTTTTTATGTTCTGCTCCTATACGCAGAACAAAGGAAATTGTTAACGCTATTGTGAATCCAGCCTAAAAGTAAAACTTTGCTGTGCGCTGTACCTCTTTTCCCCTTCTCTCAATGCATAGTGAATGCGCTGTCCACGCATATGATGCTCATATAGGTCTATAATTAAAGGGGTTTATCTCACTTCAGCAAAAGGTATTTATCATGTAGAGAAAGTTAATGTAAGGCACTTACCATATTTTTCACCCTATAAGACATCTGCCCATAAGACGCACCTAGGTTTGACAAGAGGAAAAAAATAATAATAATTTCATCAGACCCCAAGTGTTAATCAGACCTCACCTCGGAGCCACAATCAAACCCCCAATGTTAATTAGACCTCAGCTCACACCCTCAATGTCTCAATGTTAATAAGACCCCCAATCAGACCTCACTCAGCTCAGAACCCCAATGTTCATGAGACCCCCAATCAGACCTCAGATCACAGCCCCAATGACGTGAATAAAACCCCCCATTCAGACAGACCACAAATGTGAATGAACTCAAAGCAGACCTCAGATCAGAGCCCCAAAGTGAATGAGCCCCTCAAGCTGACCTCAGATGATACCCCCAATGTGAATGACCCACCCTAATCAGACCTCAGATCAGAGCCCCAATGTGAATAACCTCTCCCCAAGCAGACCACAGATTCACTGCTGCCTGGTCCTCCTGTACTAATGAGCGCTTCCATGATGAAAGCGTTCATTAGTATTCGTCTCATAAGATGCACTGACATTTTCCCCCCACTTTGGGGGGAAAAAGTGCATCTTATAGGGTAAAAAATATGGTACTAATGTATTGTGATTGTCCATATTACTTCCTTGCTAGAAAAAAGTGCTGGACTATGCGCACTCCAATGGTCCCACCAGGGAGGCCAGGGCTTTTTCCTATAGTGTGCAAATACGACCACCGCTGCTGGATTGCAAGGTGGTCATAACCATGGAAATATGCAGTGTATAATGTAATAGAAAAATTAATCAAGTGAATGTAATGACCCAGAGTGCCATTACCACTCGTTGGCACCTTTCTACTGTCTCTAATGTGCTAACTTATGTCACCAGAATGTATTTTGTGTCATCCCAGAATAATGTGCATATTTATGTAATTGCCTGGTCTACCAGCAGATGACGGCAACATTGGCAATGTTAGTTTTCCTGGAGAGGAACCTCCTAGTTCCATTCCAGCCCTCTCTAGAGAGGGAGAAGTTTAGTGTTAGTGAGTCAGTGTCTAACTTACCCTTCCAAGGGAAGGTTGTGTGTCGGCCAGCAGGGCACTGCCTGCTCTGCTGGGCCTGCAGGCCCTGCCTGCAAGTTCTACATGGTTGCTTGTCCCCTCCTGGGCTCGCATTGCCTTAACCCCAAGCTAAGAGAGCTTGAAGCCAGGAAGAAGTTCCTAGGATTAAAGATCAAGTAAGAGACAGACTACAGCTAAACTAAGTTCTAGCAGAAGAGGAAAGTTCCTATTTACTTCAGCTAGCATAGCAGAGCTACGGAAGCTACAGCATAGCAGAGCTGAGATTGTTGCAGAAGTGTTTGCCTGCCAAAGTTAAACCAATACCTGCTGATGATCAAGATAAAGTCTGGAAACTGTTTGGATTACCGTTTATGCAAGTAAATCTGTGTTCAACATTATTACAAGTCTGGACTCCATTTATTCTACTTATTCATCATCCAAGTTCAACTACCCCTTTTGCACTTTCTTTCGACTACACCACGTCTGGGATCCAAGGACATCCAGGTAGGAACACCGTGACACCTGTATAAAACACGTGTATACAACATCTACAGAGATTGAGGCCAATTGAGCACAGTAATACCATGGTCAGTAAACCATTTACCAGTGGTTTTGGCACTGTGAGCAGGTGTCAGGTCGTGCTGAAAAATGAAATCTTCATCTCCATAAAGCTTTTCAGCAGATGGAAGCATGAAGTGCTCCAAAATCTCCTGATAGCTAGCTGCATTGACCCTGCCCTTGATAAAACACAGTGGACCAACACCAGCAGCTGACATGGCACCCCAGACCATCACTGACTGTGGGTACTTGACACTGGACTTCAGGCATTTTGGCATTTCCCTCTCCCCAGTCTTCCTCCAGACTCTGGCACCTTGATTTCCGAATGACATGCAAAATTTGCTTTCATCCGAAAAAAGTACTTTGGACCACTGAGCAACAATCCAGTGCTGCTTCTCTGTAGCCCAGGTCAGGCGCTTCTGCCGCTGTTTCTGGTTCAAAAGTGGCTTGACCTGGGGAATGCGGCACCTGTAGCCCATTTCCTGCACACGCCTGTACACGGTGGCTCTGGATGTTTCTACTCCAGACTCAGTCCACTGCTTCTGCAGGTCCCCCAAGGTCTGGAATCGGTCCTTCTCCACAATCTTCCTCAGGGTCCGGTCACCTCTTCTCGTTGTGCAGCGTTTTCTGCCACACTTTTTCCTTCCCACAGACTTCCCACTGAGGTGCCTTGATACAGCACTCTGGGAACAGCCTATTCGTTCAGAAATTTCTTTCTGTGTCTTACCCTCTTGCTTGAGGGTGTCAATGATGGCCTTCTGGACAGCAGTCAGGTCGGCAGTCTTACCCATGATTGCGGTTTTGAGTAATGAACCAGGAATCTTTTGCAGGTGTTTAGAGTTAATTAGTTGATTCAGATGATTAGGTTCATAGCTCGTTTAGAGAACCTTTTCATGATATGCTAATTTTTTTAGATAGGAATTTTGGGTTTTCATGAGCTGTATGCCAAAATCATCAATATTAAAACAATAAAAGGCTTCAGTTAGTGTGTAATGAATCTAAAATATATGAAAGTCTAATGTTTATGAGTACATTACAGAAAATAATGAACTTTATCACAATATGCTAATTTTTTTTGAAGGACCTGTATTTCTTAGAAACCTCCTAAGGGGCAAGAGATCCCCCAGATGCTGGCAGTGGGCCGCTGCACCAGCAAAGGAGGCAATATGGACAATAACAATATATTAGTAAGTGCCTTGTATTAACTTTCTCTACATAATGAATTATGCCATTTGCTGAAATGAGACAACCGCTTTAAGTTTTACATGTAAACAGTTTTTGTGAGTAGGTATATACTGTATGTAGGTGTTGCTATATCTATAGTAGAAACCTGCCAAACTCTTGGAACATCTGGGAGGCTCCTGGAAAAAGGAGAGACCTCTCGAACTCCCAGCAGAGTTGGCAAATCTCCTGCACAGCGCATGGAGGACACATCATGAAAGGGGCAGGGTGCATACCCATAAGGGAGTGGAGTCTCAAGTGAAAGGGTCATGTCCACACACCCCTACCTCCTTTAAACCACCTTGTTCATGTTGGTAAGTAAACTACAGTATGGTGCACTCCAAAGAAGTGTACAAGTCTTATTAAATGTCCTCCAGTGTGTGGTGGAAGAGGGCTTCACATCAGCTTAGAGCTCCCAATGAATGGACTGCTCCAAACTCCGGGAACCCTTAGGCCTCATGCACACGACAGTATTTTTTCACGGTCCGCAAAACGGGGTTCCGTTGGTCCGTGATCCGTGACCGTCCGTGGGTCTTCCTTGATTTTTGGAGGATCCACGGACATGAAAAATGATAAAAAAATCTAAGTCAAGTTTGCCATTGAAATGATAGGAAAAAACGGACACGGATCACGGACACGGATCACGGACACGGATGACAATCTTGTGTGCATCCGTGTTTTTTCACGGACCCATTGACTTGAATGGGTCCGTGAACCGTTGGCCGTGAAAAAAATAGGACAGGTCATATTTTTTTCACGGCCAGGAAACACGGATCATGGATGCGGCTACCAAACGGTGCATTTTCCGATTTTTCCACGGACCCATTGAAAGTCAATGGGTCCGCGAAAAAAACCCGAAAACAGCACAACGGCCACGGATGCACACAACGGTCGTGTGCATGAGGCCTTAATCTGGTTCTGGGAACTGATGTAGATTTCTGCCATAATTTATTTCTATTTTCTGGCATAAATTATAGTAAGTATGCTTGACTTCTGGGGCCCAGTTACCTCCTGCGTCATTCCACCCTACAATGCCCATTTATTTATTTTTATTGGCACAAAGTACATAAAAAGTAAAAAAAAAAAGTTTATGAATTTTGGCTTATTAAAGTTGCAAAATGCAGTACGCCATTGTTTAGACGAAAATTGCCCATAAATCATCAGGCCCATAGTATGCTAGAAGCAGGGGTGCACCTAGCCTTTCTGCTGCCTGAGGTGAAAATTTTAAAAGCGTCCTTCCCCCATACCAAATTCTCAACCTAATCCCTTCCCTTCTAACATTATGTTTATCACTACAGAACATATAGGCTAATACAGCGCCACATAACTCTTAATATCTAGATCAAAGGAGACATCACTGGATGTCTCTTTCCTCATCTTCTCCTTTCAGACCTTCAGACCAGACCACCTTTTTCAGCCATTTCTCGTCTCCACAGTTTGACCAAAAAAATAATCTTAGTTTACTGCTTTTTCATCATCCTCCCATCTTCTGGACATATCATCTTACTACCCCCCAATACTGTGCAGCTGTGCTTCCCAATATTATACTGCAGAAACAGATAAACCCCCTGATAATACTAGTACCACACAATAATTATTGGAACGCAGTGTCCTAAAATAACTGCGCCCAGCAAATAGTGCCCCTGACACTAATAGTGTAAACATAACTTCCCCAAAAATACTTGTGGTAAGCTGATACTGTGCCAAGGTGCCCCCACAGTAATAGTGCTCCGAAAAGTCCCACCAATAGTAATAATTCTCTGCTAGAACACACATGGTAGTAATAGTGCTCCTACAGTGCCCACAACATGTCCCTACTGTACCCCATATGTAATAATGCTCCCTTAGTGCCCATACCTGTAATCATGTTCCCCATAGACCCACAGTAGTAATAAAGCCCATCATAATGTCCCCCAGTAGTAATAATTCTGCTTATAATGTGACAGTACAAAAAATGCCCCCTTATAATGCCCCCAGTTCAGCTAAGGTCCCCATAGTGCCCCCATAAAATGCCCCTAAATAGTGCCACAGTAGATGCCCTCAGTGTCCCTCATAATTTGCAAGTATAAAATACCCCTTCTTAGTGCCCCCCATAGATGACCCCATAGTACTCCTCTCCCCCCTTCCCCATAGTACCCACCATAATGTGTCCAAGTATAAAATGCCACTATACAGAGCCCCCCATATAAAATACCCCTTCTTGGTGACCTCAGTAGATGCCCCCATAGTGTTCCTCTCCCCACTTCCCCCATAGTGCCCCCCATATAAAATGCCCCTTCTTTGTGGCCTCAGTACTGTAGATGCCCCCATAATAAACACATATACTCACGGTACCTCCATCAGGCTGACAGCGATGCGATGCAGGCCTCTTCTGGCCAGTGTCCTGCGTTGTACGGCTCAGGCGGCGCAATGACGCCTAGTGCCTGTAGCCTATCAGAGGAATAGGGAAGGGAGACGCCTCTCCTTCACCTTCCTCGCCACAGCACATCCATCTGTATTGCTGTCCTGAGGACGGCGATACAGATGACTATGGAGATGAGCGCTTCCACAATGAAAGCGCTCATCTCCCTGTGCCCTGATGCTCCCACCCTCCACTTGTCACCAGGGCCGCACCTGGCTAGAAGGCTGCAGAACTTTTCATTTTGCAGTGATTAATGTTTCAATAAAACTGAAGAATCCATTTTTAGTAAATACTTGCATTTCCCCTAATATAACAATTCTGAAGCTGTAAAAAAAAATCTAATAACTGTGATGTATTTTTCCTCTATTATTACGTTGTTATTCCTGCTAGAAATGAATGAAATAAATTAAATGACCAGTTGTGAGTGTGTCCCTACACAATGTCAGTGCAAGGTCACACCTTTTTGACAAGGGAAATAGTAACAACTAGTTATCTTGGTTCCCTGGCCAATGGTTGGAGGCCCACGGTCTGTATCTCAGTAGTCTGGGAGGCTCCTTGGTCACAGGGCTAGTGACCCATGGTCTGTGGCTCAGCGTCCCCCTCTCAGCGTCTTCTTCTGGTCACTCGTGCAGTCTGGCATGAGTCTCTTCTTTTATGCACTGGTCCTTAACTGCAGCACCCTAGGAGCTGTGACTGCTCAACTTATATACATTTTGACCTGACCGCCGCTCCGTCCCCGTTGACTATAATGGGGACGGGGCAGCGCTCCGGCGCAGTTCGCGGTGAGAGGCCACCGGACTAAAAAGTCAGACATGCAGGACTTTTAGTCCGGTGGCCTTTCGCCATGCACTGCCGTGCTGCGCCGGAGCTCCGCCCCCGTCTCTGGAGCAGCGGTCCGGCAGCACGGCGAAATAGCGGAAGGACGGATCTGACAGGGTGAACAGCCTGTCGGATCCGTCCTGCCGCAAGTGTGAAAGTAGCCTAAACCAGACATTCAAAAGGTCAGTCTGTCTGGTTTTGGTGGTAAACAAATCTGGCTTTTTCCCTCCAAAACATACTTTTCTGTAATCCCTATGGTAACTATTAAAAAATTTCTCATTATTAGCTAGGAAGTCTCTAAAGTCTCTTAATATTCATGAATCCTTTCCACAGTGCCATGCAAACACAGTGCAAATTAACAGGATATGTATCACAGCAAAAATATAAAATGCAGTTACACAGTATTAAGTAGAATAAGCCTTTAAAGTGAAATAAAGTAAGGAGTTGATAACCTTGCATAGAGGAAATAGGGGCAAATGTCCACAAATGTCCAGACTTCGAAGTACCTCTGCTCCAGTGCACTACACTTGTGCTTCACCAATTATATATTTGTCATACAGATAAGCAAAGAGGTATCTCCCAAGGACGAGAACCATCTAGCCAGTGCCACCTATTGGAAGTGGCTCCCTAGGAGTCAAGATCTGGCTTTCCAAAAAGCCTTGGGATTTGACAAGGGAATATAGCCAGGCCAGATATGCATCCGTAGACAGCTGTTTCGGGGTGCTTGCCCCTCATCTTTTTGGAGCAGGATTTTGGCTGTGCATATTTGTTTCCCCTGGAACATTGCCAATAACTCTCTATACCTGGAGTACATCCAGTAAGTCTCCATACAGCACCCTGCCCAAGCTGTTTCTCAAACAAATTAGTTGTACTTACACGGTTATGTTGAATGATTTATGCTGCATTATAAGTACTATTTTTCAGTGTTTTCTCCTAACTGAAACTAAGTAAGAAAGTGACCATTTTACATATTCCATTTCAGGATATGGCTTTTTCTTTGTATTGCTGTACTGTAGCTTGATGTTGAATGTCTATGTTATACTTAACACCATAAATTAATGACTTTGGTAAGCATCTATTGACTTCAAAATAAAAGTAAAGGTTATTGGCAATGTAAAGTATTACAATCATTTGAAACGGTGACTACAACTCCTAACACTTACTTTGAATGGTAGAACCCTCCAGAATAAGGTCACAAAAAGGAGGCACATATCACAGATGGCTCATGTGAGGACCATGGGCTCAGGCCACCGTTTAAACAAGACTAATCTATGTTCCCCGTTATCCCATATACCAGAATATATGGAACTAATGAACGGCTATTATTAGACCTATTCTATTCATTACATGATTCTTATGGTGCCCTCTGTAGCTTGATTTTCTTTTAGAACATCTACCTAGTAAGGCTAGTTTCAAATCTGCGGCAGCCCTCTCCGACAGGTTGTTTCGGCATATAACAGCCTGCCGAAGTAGTTCCGATACGGCATTTCCTGGATACTGCTGCCTGCCCACCAGACTCCATTGATTATAATGGGGTACAGCAGAAATTCGGTTACTACCTGACAAATATGCCTGGAATTGATTGGACAACTCGGGCTGATTCCCGGCATTCTATGCTGGAACAACCTGCCAGAGAGGACAGCTGCAGGTGTGAAACTAGCCTAATACATGCAGATTCTGGTTGTGGACAATCCACATAAAGGCCCCATGCACACGGCCGTGTTTCACAGCCGTGTGCGGGCCGTGGAACCGCGGCCTGGATTCCTCCTGAGAGCAGGAGCGCACAGCGTCACTGGTTGCTATGACGCCGTGCGCTCCCTGCTGCCGGCACAGTACAGTAATACACTGGTATAGATCATACCAGTGTATTACTGTATTGCGGCGGCAGCAGGGAGCGCACGGCGTCATAGCAACCAGTGACGCCGTGCGCTCCTGCTCTCAGGAGGGATCCAGGCCGCGGTTCCACGGCCCGCACACGGCTGTGAAACACGGCCGTGTGCATGGGGCCTAACTACAATGCCATGTTCAGACCTTGGTAGGGTGTGCAAGGGGAAAAGCTTTGGGATGGAACAAGTCCACGATCTCCTTAGATATGCCCAGAACCATGATATGTATTGTGGGGTTTCGCTGTGGTAGATAGGGTAAGCGGACTCGGTACAGAGGCAAAAGACAAGTTCTTAGCGCAAAACTTCAGTGTTTAATTCACACTTCAGGCAAATGAACAAAACAATGGGTCTCAGCGCTCCAACCTGGCACCAAGCCTCAGATCCCAACACAGAGATCCTGCTGCTGAGCCCAGCTGCCTATTTAAGGACAGCCAGGTGCTGCCAAAAACCCGGACCGGAAATAAAAATCCAGTCCGGTATTTGACCCCACCTGGCTGCAAATCAGCCCAGCAGCACATGCTTGATGGAAAATACCTGTTTTCCCAAACCATTCCCCTCACTGTGTCACAGTATATACGTCTGCATGTTCTCATGTACTAGAAACAATTGATCAAAGATGATTTTTGAGGTCACAGTTCATCCAAAATCTATCAGTCATTTGCAATGAACCTATTAAAATATCTGTGCCCTGGGTTCACTTTTCTCCCAGAAGGAATTGTCCTCTCCAAGTAGTAAATTATATGGGATTTTTTTTTTAAGAGACATTATTCAAAATCCTTGACATCAAACATCTCATTGCCATTAGTTAATGCCGCCTGATAGTGAAACAAGTCATAAAAGTTGCATTATTCTTTGAAAATTGCATTTAGCTTCAATTCCTTTATTGAACATAATTTGCAACTTTAGCCTTATGTAATATTAAACCTCTTCATACTGCTCTCTTATTCTCAATTATTATTTTTAGATTACACTGCTTTATTACTTTTTATCCCAAAAGCTGCATTAACCTTGAGGAAAATTTCTGTTTTTCGTTTCACTAAAATGATATTAATAAATAGAATGAAAGGACATTTTAATAGCGAAGATAACCAGTTTTATGCAGTTTATAAAGGACACAATCACAGTTTGGGACCTGGTCCGGTTGACCCCTTCCCCATGCCTGGTGTGAACTTGGCCAAAGCTTACCCTCTTTAAATGCACAGCAAAATAGGAATGATTAATGAATAGAATTATTGTCTGAGGGTGACATTGCCCTTGTTTTTGTCAAGAAAGGATAGTCCAACAGCTCCCCCTGTTCCAGTAAGTGTGTCTTAAAGGGCATCTGTTAGCAGATTTGTACTTATAACACTGGATGACCTGTTACCTGTGCGCTTGGCAGCTGAAGACATCTGTGTTGGTCCCATGTTTATATGTGTCCACATTTCTGAGGAAAATTATGTTTTAATATGTGCAAATGAGCCTCTATGAGCAATGGGGCATTGCCATTACACCTAGAGGCTCTCTCTGCAACTGCCGGGCCCTCTCCAATTTGATAGGGCAAGGCTTTATGATGTTTTCACTGCCTGGCCCGGTCGATCAAAGTGTAGATGGTGCAGCAGTTGCAGAGAGAGCAGAACCTCTAGGTGTAATGACAACGCCCTCGTTGCTCTTAAAGGCTCATTTGCATATATTAAAACCTCATTTTTCTCAGCAATGCGGGCACATATGAACATGGGACCAACACAGATGTCGTCAGCTGGAAAGCGCACATGTAACAGGTCCGCCAGTGTCAGAGGGACAAATCTGCAGACAGATCCCTTTGCTATGTCCCTTCCTTTCATATTATATAGTAAAAACACATTTTGAGGTCACCTGACCAACTGACCTGATTAGCGAAATACTTGGATCTCTCAGTTTTACCATGGTAAGGGATTACCCTGCCAAATGTACAGCAAGTCGAAGGAGACAAAAGGAAGCGAAATTACTGCAGAATCAGACTACGCATTGTTTCGTTGTAGTCTGTAACTCAGGTTTGAACGGGGGGGGGATATGTGAGGCAGTGACAGGCCTCATATATGAAGGAAGGTATGTATCTCCCATTATGGTGCAGGAAACCTATTAAGGAGATATATATTGTGGTTTGCTGTGGTGCACCTGAGACGTGCCACCAAGGTACCCGGCCTTGGTGGAGTGGAAGCCAGAAGCTAGAGTGTCCACTAAGATAGATAGTGGACATTGTTGTTACCTAGTGTAGCTGGTAAGAGCTAATCCGGGCTTGGCTTTTACTGGGAGTAGGCAGAGAGTAGGGTGGGTGCTGACTCCCCACGATCCACTCCAGGGTTTATACGTGGCCCATGTCCACGATTGTGTTTAAGGCTAGGTCTACACGACAACATTTGTCGTGCGACATTTTGTTGCACTAATGTCGCGCGACAATTTTTATAATGGCCGTCTATGGTGTCGCACTGCAACATGCGACATGCTGCGACTGCGACGTGACAGTCGCAGAAAAACCATTCGAGATGGATTTTTCTGCGACTGTCGCGTCGCAGTCGCAGCATGTCGCATGTTGCAGTGCGACACCATAGACTGCCATTATAAAAATTGTCGCGCAACATTAGTGCAACAAAATGTTGCGTGACAAATGTTGCGCCCTATCTGTCGCGCGACTTTTTGTCGCACAACAAATGTCGTCGTGTAGACCTAGCCTTAAAGTCAGCAGCATGAGGCAGGGTGTGTCTGTTGTGTGAGAGGCTGCAGATCACAGCCTGCATGGCGCTTGTAAAGCGAACACTAGCCTGTGGACGTTTCTAAAGGAGCCCCGAGACTGCTTGACTTTATTGTGGATGACATGAACTGATTACTTGTCCCGGCTGCGATCCGGCTGAACTGAACTGTAAGTTGGCTGGAACAAGCAATAAGCTGTATTGAAGTGACTTTGTTGTGTCCCTGCCTGTCTTTAAAACTGGTCATAGGAGCCCACGGCATTTCACCATAGAGACAAATAGGAGGTGTAGACACAAAGCTCACATTTACGGTTTACAATTGCTTACAGATCAATAGCAAATTTAGGCACATGTGCTGTGAAAGGGTTTTTATGGAAATGATTTTAAATTATTGTAACTGAAAATGATTACCTCACCAATTGTTTTACACATTTTGACAAATTGACTTTGATTGACGGAAATTGCCGGGATAACTATAGCTGGTATATAGATAGAGGCTAGGTGGAAGAAAAGTACAAAAAGGCAGCAAATACAGAGACGCTCACTTGGTGCACAGTCCTGTATATGATCTATTCTGTGGTTTATGGATATATTCTGCCGTCTCCTCAATGCAGAATCGGAAGGGCCATGACGTTTCTTTTTCTTCTTGGATCTAAGAATAAAAAAAACTTGCATGTCTCTATACAAAATTGAAATCATGCATATTGTGGGGTTTCGCTCTGGTAGATAGGGTAAGCGGGCGCAGTACAGAGGCAAAATACAAGTTCTTAACTCAAAACGTCAGTGTTTATTCACACTTAAGACAATTGCACAAAACAGCACGTAGCTTTGCAATCTTGGTGTTAATTCACACACAATGGAAAGTTCATATAACACAAGTCACCTTGCTGGCAGTTCTGCCTCCAGTAGTCCACAGCAGGCTTTAGGGGGCCTGTTTCCCCAGCGTGCGGCTCTCAGCCCTCCAGAACAGCACAAAGCCTCAGATTCCAAAAACAAAGACATCTCTGCTGAGCCCAGCTGCCTATTTAAGGACTCCAGGTGCTGCCAAAACCCGGACTGGCACTTAAACTCTGGTCCGGTATTTCACTCCACCTGGCTGGAAACCAGCCCAGCCGCACATGCTGGGAGGAAAATACCTGCCTTGCCAAACACAACACCTCACTGTGTCACAATAGGTACATTGTGAGGCCACCAACTTCTATAGACAGTATTATTACTCCATATATACAGAACTTGTACAGAGCTAAATATATGAGCCCAAAGTTAAACATTAAAGTTGTGTAGAGCGCAGTGGGATCCGAGGTCGGCTTCGGGATCCAGGTACCAGTAGGTACTGAAGCCAATTCGGGATGCCAGTTTTAAAATAGTTTTCAAGTTATAAAATCAAAGAGACTTCGGAGATAACGAATTTCACCTCGGCAGAGCCCATACATTTGAATGCTGTACGGAAACGGATTTCCATACAGCATTCAATGAAGTTTTGACCGAAGCGATTTCGGATCTATGATCCGAAGTGCGCTTTGCTCAACATTAGTGGACATACACTTTACATGAATTTTGTCCGAACCCATCAACTTCGGTACGACTGGTCACTATTAGGTAGATAAGCTGCCGCCAGAGGTGTTCTAGTAGCATATTTCTCTTTCCATTTTGAGAACACATGCCTGCTTGTACAAGGAATAGATGTTTCCAGGAGGTATACATCTTTGTTTAGTCAATACCTATCTAAAGTGTATGACCACCTTAAAAGTGCTGTACCTAGTTTAAAAGTTATGCCTTATCCACAGGATATGGGATAGCTATCTGATTGTTGGGTGTTCAACCGCTGGGACTCCCAATGGTCCTTTCTGCAGGTTGAATGGCAGGTTGAGCATGCGCACCGCAGCTCCATTAATTCTCATTGGGACTGCGGGAGGTTAGATGAATATTGGCCAAACCTATCAATTCCGTTGGGACTGGTCGTCTACCTAATATGTATAGAGGTAAACCCACTCTTCTTGATGGCAGATGGATTTCAACATGCTCAATCCTTTAGTTCTCAAGGTCAATAAGCTGCTTCCAAAGGTGTCTGATTGATGGGGGTCCAACCGCTCTGGACCATACAATCTCCTCTGAATGGAGCATCATGATGAAAATGTGCACTGTAGCTCCATAAATTCTCATTGGTACTGCCGGAGATTGACAAGCTCTGTACTTGGCTATGTCCAGCTGTCCCACACAGAATGAATGGTGGGACAGAGCACATAGTAGGCCTGTAAATAGCGGATAACTTTTAAACTTGGCGCAACTCTTTAAAGGGCCTGACAATACATACAACATATCTGTTGGCCAACTTTTATCTATCCTGACCGCTCCATAAATGTGCATGCTCAACAGATCAGGGAGAAAGTCGCTGCCCCAGCTTATCTCCCTGAGAACAAAAGATTGGGCAGTTGAATTCTAGCCGTCCTATCCTTTTTTTCCCTGAAAACTGCTTTTGAGCGAGAGTCAGGAGGTTCTCCTCCGACACATTAGATGATTGTTGGGTTCAGCCAACCTTAATCTAATGTGTAGGCCCAGCTTACGTCTGCTAACCTATCCACTGGATGCAGTTTTTGAAACCCCCATAAGCTAAACCTACCCTTTAAAGGCACTTGAAAAAGGCATGTCCGAAGGTGGGTTGACATATAGCTACAAAGAATGATCCACACCCATGTCTACATTATGTATGTTTTCTTTAGCTTTCCTTTCATTTTCTGTGCACTAGGAGAGTATTATAAAATGCACATGTCAGACATACATTTTCTGCGGCTTTATTGCTAGTCTTTAAATCACATTTCTATTGCCCACTCACACAGTGATTTTGCAAAAGCTGTAATATATTTCAGCCTTTCAATACTTGTGTCCTAATAGAATGGTTATTGTACAAACAAACCTAAAGTGCAGGTAAAACATATTTAAATGTGTCATTTATAGCGCTCCTCTAAGACATACAGGCTTAAAGTAGCTGCCGTGAGACGCTATAAGAGGCAACCGTACACTGAGGTATAGTGACTCTCCTGACACTGTTGGGTGGAAGCCATATATTAATCCAGCCTCGGGTTTTGAAAGGGGGACGTCATCCATTTTACTTTCAGAGGAAAACTTGTAAAGAATTTTAACAAACCTATGGATTGAATTAACTCATATGCACACATAAATAACATTTTTATTGGCACTCCTCTTGATGAATATTGTGTATAATGTCCCTTAATGCATCAGTGGAATTAATTATGCAGAAATGTTTAGACAAGATGTTTTATGACTAAAATGACATCTTGTTGACTTCTTTGCAGTTTAATACTTAGATTTTATGTTGCTTAGGTTCAATTTACAGAAAGAATCCTTGATTATAATTTGCCATAAGAAATTCCTGATTTGTTATTTGGTTTGAAAATATATATTTTACTATTGATACTAAAATGAGGAAATACATGTATGTTCATCTGGTTAATCGACTCTAGTGATAAACTCCAAATATATAAAATTAAGGAATTTTAAATGACCCCATGATTAGCAGCCTGGGAGATAATTTAGTAGTTTAAATAATATTATATCATATTTATACATACAGGGTCAGCCTTAAAGGGATTTTCCAGGATTTGATCTCATTTTAAGTAGCCTGCCTAGTGTGTGGTACCTAATGAAAAGATTATGTTCACCTGCTCCCCAGCACTCTGGTCTGTCCAGTTGCTCTACTTGACAACCTTTCAGTCCCTGGCATGTTCACTTCCATATGGGGTACAACATGCCACTTGGGGACACATCATCGTCGAGGCTACTCATTGGCTGAAGCAGTGCACACGATCTCATCCGTACCCTGACCAGAAGTAAACAAGCGAACAGAGGCAGGGCAAGGACCAATGCAGCAGGGAGCAGTATGATTATTTCAAGTCCATCAAGTTCAACCAAGGGATAGGCGGGGGTGTGAATTTTAGAAAAGGTGTGTGAGACTCAGACTTTTACACATTTTCATAAACATTAATGTTATTTCATTTAAATAATTCATCTAAGCCTTTTTTTAAACCGTCCACTGTTCCTGTTGTGACCACATCCTGAGGTAGGCTATTTCACAGATTTATAGTTCTTATGGTAAAGAAGCCTTGTCACCTCTGGAGAATTAACGTTTTCTTCTCCAGTGCTCCTTGTATTTTGAGGGGATTTTACATGGAACAGCTTTTCACCATATTTCACCATACAGCCCATTTATACATTTGTATACATTAATCGTGTCACCCATAGAGGCCTCTTCTCAAGACTAAATAAATGTAATTATTTCCATTTTTTTTATAACTAAGACCCTCCATGCCCCTTATCAGTTTAGTCGCTCTCTATACTTTTTCCAGCTACAGAGCGTCCTTTCTATGGACTGGTGCCCAGAACTGAACTGCATATTCCAGATGAGGCCGCACCAACACTTTGTGAAGTGGTAATATTACATCCCTGCCCCGCGAGTCCATGCCTCGTTTAATACATGAAGATATCCTGTTAGCTTTAGGGTACTTTCACACTTGCGTTAGAGGATTCCGGCAGGCAGTTCCATCGCCGAAACTGCCTGGAGGATCCGGAAATCCGTATGCAAACGGATAGCATTTGTTTCTGGATCCGGATCCGTCTGACAAATGCATTGAAATACCGGATCGGTCTTTCCAGTGTCATCCGGAAAAACGGATCCAGTATTTATTTTTTTCACAAATTTAAAGGTCTACACATGCGCAGACCAGGAAACCGGATCCGGTTTTCCGGAACACTTGGTACCGGATCCGGCATTAATACATTTCAATGGAAAATAATGCTGGATCCGGCATTCCGGCAAGTGTTTCGGGATTTTGTCCGGAGAAAATACCACAGCATTTTCTCCGGCCAAATACCGTAAGCAGGACTGAACTGAAGACATCCTGATGCATACTGAATGGAATGCTTTCCATTTAGAATGCATTAGGATAAAACGTAAGCGTTTTTTTCTGGTATTGAGCCCCTGTGATGGAATTCAATACCGGAAAACTTTAACACTAGTGTGAAAGTACCCTTAGAAGCAGCTGATTGACATTGTATGCTGTTATTCAATCTATGATCTACATGGACACCCAAATCCTTCTTTATAAGTGACTCTCCCAGTGTTACTGTCACGACCGTAGGCAGGGACACGCACACACACAGTGAGCCCTAACTTGTACCCAGCCCACTGACCCTGCCTACCTGCAGGACAAGTCCTAGGCGACAAGTCCACAACTGGTCGACGTTCCCTATACTGGTAAGTGCAGAGATACAATCCAAGTGCCCGGAGAACCGCAGGCACCTGTTTACACACAGGACACTCAAACAAACGCTGAGGGAAGTCGTGCCAGAAACAGTCGAAATAGGAGATCAATACCAACAAAATCACAAAGGAGGAAGCAATAACAAGCCACGGGTCAATACCGGAAAGGAAGAAGGTACAGAATCGCTAAGCAGAGAGAGAGGTCTTGGTATAGCCGAAGTTAAGTCCAAAAGCAACAGTTCAATTAGACACAGGCAGCAGAGCACAGCAAGGAAAACCTATAACTGGCAAAGGTGATTCCCAGTTGCAGCCTTAAATAGAGAGCTAATCACCTGAGCGCTGACATCCCTGGGGAGCGTAGCTCAGGTGTGACCTATGGTGGTGTGGCCAAAGAGGGCAATCGGGAGGGGGCGTTACCTATACGTTGTTGAGAGGGGTGTGGCCTAAATGCAGAGTCACCAAGGGGCTTGGCATGACAGCCAGTGTACGAGCCCCAGACTTCAGCGCTGGAGCTCGGACAGGCAAGTTGGTGACAGTTACATCCCCTAGGACATATGATGCACACAGATTATTACTACCAAGATGCATAACTTTACATTTATCCACATTGAACCTCATTTGCCAAGTTAATGCCCAAACACTCAGAATGTCCAAGTCAGCTTGTGGACATCTTCCATAGACTGCACAGTACTACATAGCTAAGTGTCATCTGCAAAAATAGAAATGGTGCTTGTAACGGCACCGTTTCCGCTGACAAGGGGTTAAAATCCGTTAAGGCGATATGCCCCTTTCCGAGAGACAGGCACAGCTACTGCAGAACACCAACCTCCCGAACTGGATACAAAATAGCACTCCAAACTGGAACCTCGCAAATAGCTGTCAGCAGGCGAACAGGAAAAGCATTCAGTCGGCTTACACTCCTGGCAATCAGTCTCCAACAGCATACATGGAATCCCCCCAATAACGAGACAAGGCTCCGTGTTGAGGGTCAAGCAGTGCTCTGACTTTACTTCAAGTACAGCCTCTTTTATTGATAAAAACCAAACATAGTACTGCCCACAGGGTTTTGAAATCCAACCAATCAGTAATTCACAACACACACAATGTAAATACAGCAACCAATCATTCCCGCCCCCTAGAGGACCAGAAGGGAGACTGCGACACAGAACAGATACAACATATCCCCACAATGCATCATGGTTTCCTCCTCTCTGCCTGGGAGACGACCGAAGACAATCCAATTATCTCTCAGGACAAAGGGGAGATCACCAATACACATGTGGGGACAACAGGACAGGAATCACCACCCAAACACACAATGGCACACCCCCACAGCAAACACAGACATTTAACATATCCCCAGATAGCTCAAGTCTGAGTGCATATCATTAGGTGAATGGCACTCAGAATACACAAATACAATAATATTAGCTATCTGGGTGCCCTCACATAACATACAATTTAACCGAACGCATAATAACATAAAATACAATTCTACAGACAGATTTAAGCTGTGCGGCCGGTCTGTTTTCTCCTTTAAAGTTACTATGGGCCATAATCCTGAGGCAAGAGGCTTTTAAACAGCCCCCTCCAAAACCCAGTGGCGAGGTTGGTTTCGCCACAGTGCTATTAATCCTGTCCTCATTATTTTAATAAATAAGTTAAATAATAGAGGACCCAGCACTGCACCTTGGGGTACACCATTTATAACCTGGGACCTTCTTGACATCCGCCATACGACTGAAGTTGGGTCTTTAAAGATGCCGCCATCTCAGAAGCTGAGTGGGCACCATAGCTGCCAAGTGCCTTATGTTTTACACAGCTGACACTCGGTGGCAGACACAGTGATTGGTAATAATGACGATCACGAACTTTTATCCCTTCAGATACCGTGGTCAGTTGTGATATCGCAGGAGCTATTCGATTGCTGTGGCAGCCATGAGCCTTCTGAAGACTCCGACATCTGTCATAGCGAAGAATAGTGATTCTGTAATAGATTGCAATGGTAAACCATTGCAGTCTATGGTAGAAACAATCAGATAATCCCATTCACTAGTGGAACTTAAAATAAATGAAAACAAAAGTGGAAAAAAGTTTTCAAAAATGTAAAAAAATAAAGAGATATAAGAAATCAAATTATCCCCTTTTCCCCATATTAAAAATAAACAATAAAAATATTAAAGATTGTTAGCATCACTATGTCCCAAAATGCCCAAACAATCAAGATATAAAAGTATTTATCCTGTACAGTGAACGGCGTAGTAGAAAAAAATTAAAAAGGACGATTCGCTGTTTTTTGGTCTCCACACCCCCAGAAAAAAAAAATAAGAAGTGATTGAAGAGGCATGTACACCACAATATGGTAAGACTAAAAATTACAGATTGCCCATAGACATAAATATAATAAAGTTATGGGTTTAGGATATGGAGATGCAGAGAAAAAATTTATGATTTTTCTTTTTTAAATATTGAAACAAGAAAAACTATAAAACTGTAGTAACACTGTAACTGTACTGACCCAGAGAATAAGGTTAACATGTCAGCTTTACTGAATAGGGAACGCTATAAAAACTAAACTCAAAAAACTATGGAGGAATGTGTGTTTTTTTTTCAAAGTCCACCTTATTATTAATTATTTTAGAGTTTCCCAATACATTATATGGAATAATAAGTGGTGCCATTAGAAAATGCAACTTATCCTGCAATAGTCCTTATAATCCTAGGTGAATGGAAAAGTTAAAAAATTTTGTGGTTGGAAGGTAGGGAGGGAAAAAATGAAAAGTCAAAGTTCTTTATGGCGCTAAGGGGTTAATAAAAACAAGCAATTTTTGTGGCATTTTTGTTTCTTTTTAAAAGCGCAAAAATTATGTGAAGAGGAGGACGGGTGAAGATTTTATATTTACAGTTCACATGCACAATGATCATTTTAGCCAGTTTATGTGCAAGAGTCCCATACATTATAAACCTTAGCAAAACTCCAGTTGACATACAGTACAGTATATGGTGCAAAAGTTATGTATAATGATTCAGGTAAGGATAGGTACATAAGATTTAAATATATATATATATATATATATATATATATATACACCAAAGGATGTGTGTATATCTTTATATAGGTGACCCAAGATAAATGAGATATCCCAAATTTACTGGTATATAAAAAAGGCAATCACAAAAAAGTATATACACGTGGTCATGTAGATTTATGGGGCTTCCCAGTTGTTTAAGTGATTTGTATGATTATTATATTGCAGTGGGTAATATCGTAAAAGCAATTCAATTTCTGTATCAAAATTTAAGTAGATTAAGGTGAAAAGAGATCAAGGGGCAGTGACCTCTTCACTGTATAACATGACTTTGAGAATTACTGAATATACTGCGCAGTGCAAGCTCTCGCAATGTAAGGGTGAACATGCCATAGATGCAGGGCCGCTGCAAGGATTTTTGCCGCCCTGGGCAAGATAAAAATTGCTGCCCCCCCCCCCCCTCCTTATCAGATGATCTGCCCATATCATGACATCACATATGTTCCACCCGTTTCTCAGCATTTAAAGGGACACTGACAGGCCCAAAAAGCATATTTAGGTATATATATGACAGTACAGGTCATATAAAGTGTATTAGAATCATCTAAGTATCCCCCCTGTCCACCTTATAAATACAGTAAAAAGAAGTTTTATAACCTGCTTTCATCGTGTTCAATCTGCCCAAGGGGCGGTGTTTCATCTCAACTTGCGCCCAGCCAGCCTCGCCACAACTGCCGTTTGAAGCGCCGCCAGCTAATCAATATTCACTTCGCTGGGCGGCTACTAGTGTCCCCGGCCATCTTCAGCGCATGCGCCCGGCACCCTCACTGGCCGGGATCGCATCGCGCCTGCGCACAGTCTGATTCCCAGAGGCCGATGCAGCCTCTGCTTAATGCGCATGCAGCCGGGCACAGCAGCTCTTCAGAGTAGCCGCCCAGCGAAGTGAATATTGATTAGCTGGGCGACGCTTCAAACGGCAGTTGTGGCGAGGCTGGCTGGGCGCAAGTTGAGATGAAACACCGCCCCTTGGGCAGATTGAACACGATGAAAGCAGGTTATAAAACTTCTTTTTACTGTATTTATAAGGTGGACAGGGGGGATACTTAGATGATTCTAATACACTTTATATGACCTGTACTGTCATATATATACCTAAATATGCTTTTTGGGCCTGTCAGTGTCCCTTTAAATTAAAAGAGAGTTATATGTTGCAATAAAGCCCCCTATTAAGAATGGTGGAGAATAACTACCATAACTTAAGCCATAGCTAAAGAAACAAGCCTGGGGTGAAAAATAATACGGGCTCCCCCATGACACTTGATGACTTTTACAGAAGAAACTGTATATTGTGGGCACAGTGTAGGCTATATGTGTATAACAAACATATTTCATATGAAAACTTACAGTTCCTTGGCTTGACCCTTGGGGATCTCGGACACCACTTCCACACTTTGGCCGGGGGCTCGGCGGAGCTGATGATGTGTTTTATCCTAATGAGAAAGATTTCATAATAAGGATTTGGAGAAGGGGCAGAGGGATAGCAGAGCAGGGAGAGGCTGGTGCTGCTACTAGGGGTCATACCATGGGGGAGTAATAAAGCCCACCATAATGCCCTCCCCCCAGTAGAAATAATTCTTATAATGTGACAGTGCAAAAAATAATGCCCCCAGTTGAGCTAATATCCCCATAGTGCCCCCATAATGTGCCAGTATAAAATACCCCTATATAGTACCCCCAGTAAATGCCCCCATAGTGCTCCTCTCCCCCCTCCCTCCTAGTGCCCCCATAATGTACCAGTATAAAATGCCCCATATATAGTGCCCCAGTAGATGCCCTCAGTGTCCCCCATAATTTGTAAGTATAAAATACCCCTTCTCAGTGCCCCTGTAGATGACCCCATAGTACTCCTCTCCCACCTTCCCCATAGTACCCACCATAATGTGTCCTTGTATAAAATGCCCCTATACAGAGCCCCCATATAAAATAGCTGTTCTTTGCGGCCTCAGTAGATGCTTCTATAGTGCCCACCAATAATGTGCCAGTAATAAGTGCCCCCAATGTGCCAGTAATAAGTGCCCCCATAGATGTCCCCCAATAATGTGCCAGTAAAATGTGCCCTCATACATGCCCTTCAATCATGTGCCAGTAATAAGAGCCCCCCCACCATCATGTGTCAGTAACAAGAGCCCCCCATATCATGTGCCAGTAGCCAGAGCCCCCCTATATCATGTGCCAGTAGCCAGAGCCCCCCCTATATCATGCGCCAGTAGCCAGAGCCCCCCCTATATCATGTCCCAGTAGCCCAAGGCCCCCCTATCCTTATCATGTCCCAGTAGCCATAGGCCTCCGATCATGTGCCAGTAGCCAGAGCCCCCCATCATGTGCCAGCCCAGTAGCCACCAGTATTGACAAAAAAACACATACTTACCTCCATGTCAGTGATGCGATGCAGGCCTCTTCCGTACAGGCTCAGGCGGCGCGATGACGTCATTGCGCCTCCTGAGCTGGCCTCTTATAGGCTGCCGGCCTAGTGCCTGCAGCCTATCAGAGGAAGGGGAAGGGACACACCTCTCCCTCCCCCGCCCTGCTGCACAGCCTTCTGTATCGCTGTCCTGAGGACGGCGATACAGATGACTGGAGATGAGCTCTTCCACAATGGAAGCGCTCATCTCCGTGTGACACGTGTCCACTCCTGCCTATAGTTAGTTGCGGGCCGGCGCCCCTAAGGACTCTATAGAAGTGCCGGCCCTGCTTACTAAAGCGGTGGCGCAGCATGAGGGGCCACTTAACCAACGTTTGTTTTTTTTAAACCGCACGGTTCCGGCGCCCCCTGCTAAATTGCGCCCTAGGCGGCTGCCTAGGTCACCTTACAGGTGGCGCCGGCCCTGCATAGATGAGAAGATACATTCCAGACAACAAAGGATGAGAAGTTATATCATTATAAGGGCTCATGCACACACACGTGTTTTTTGTCCGCATCTGATCCACATTTTTTGCAGATCGTATGCCGACCATTTACTTCAATGAAGCCGCAAAAGATGTGGACACCATGTGCTGTCCGCGTCCGTATTTGTATGCCGTACCATCCGCAAAAATATAGAACATGTCCTATTCTTGTACGCATTACAGAGAAGGATAGGACTGTTCTATTGTGGGACGGAAGTTCCGTTTCGCAAAATGTGTAACGCACAGGGTCAGTATCCATGTTTTGCAGATCCGCAATTTTTGGATGGCAAAACAGGCTACAGTCGTGTGCATGAGCCCTAATGAATGGAAAAATGAGAGTAACTCATAATACATATTGTGGCATGAACATTTGCTCGTGATTCATAAAATTTTGTAGAAAGACACGTTTTTTGTTAACTTTTACGTGAGTTTTTTTTTTCTTAACCACGGACATTTTCTGCATTGTTTTATATAGACTGGACTCAGGGGCAGTGGTGTATCTTGGTTTTGTGCTGCCCTAGGCGAGACTAAACTCGGGCACCCCCCTAATATAAATTTGACCCACCCCTTCCTGTCAAGGCCAAACCCCTTTCTCTCTAAACCCCACCCCTTCCTATGTGCCATCCACAGATCCCCCCTAAAGAGTGCCATCCATGGATCCCCCTCCCCTAAATAGTGCCATCCACGGATCCCCCTCCCCTAAACGGTGCCATCCACAGATCCCCCTCCTCTAAACGGTGCCATCCACAGATCCCCCTCCCCTAAACAGTGCCATCCACGGATCCCCCTCCCCTAAACAGTGCCATCCACGGATCCCCCTCCCCTAAACAGTGCCAATCCACGGATCCCCCTCCCCTAAATAGTGCCATCCACAGATCCCCCTCCCCTAATCAGTGCCATCCACAGATCCCCCTTCCCTAAATAGTGCCATCCACAGATCCCCCTCCCCTAAATGGTGCCATCCACAGATTCCCCCCCCCCTCCCCTGAACGGTGCCATCCACAGATTCCCCCCCCTCCCCTGAACGGTGCCATCCACAGATTCCCCCCCCCCTCCCCTGAACGGTGCCATCCACAGATTCCTCCTCCCCCTGACGCTCACAGGAAAACATTTAAAAACAAATCAGTAACCTAAACTTTATTCATTAGGGATGTCTTACTGTATACCTTACTCTGTCTTTCAGCTTCGGTAACAGCAGGCAGTGCGGGCGGGCGGCGCTCACTCACTGACGTCACGCGCCTGCTCCTCCCACTAGGCGGCGCAGGCGCGTGACGTCAGTGAGTGAGCGCCGCCCGCCCGCACTGCCTGCTGTTACCGGAGCTGAAAGACAGAGTAAGGTATACAGTAAGACATCACTAATGAATAAAGTTTAGGTTACTGATTTGTTTTTAAATGTTTTCCTGTGAGCGGCGGGGCCCTGTATATTCTAACCCCCAGGCAAGCGTCCCTGTCACCATGGGAACGCCTGGGGGTTAGAATATACCATCGGATTTGTGTTTTCACGCTCTCACTGAGAGCGTGAAAACTCAGATCAGATGGTATATTCTAACCCCCAGGCAAGCGTCCCCGTCACCATGGGAACGCCTGGGGGTTAGAATATACCATCGGATCTTCTGAATATACCGGAGGCAGATGAGACTGATGGGACAAGGGGAAAACAAGGCATTTTGCCGCCCCATTGGCAAGTGCCGCCCTAGGCAAATGCCTTGTTTGCCTCGTGATAGATACGCCCCTGCTCAGGGGCGTAACTATAATTCATAGGGCCTCACTGTAAAATAGGATTGGGCCCCCACCACCTAATGAAAGAAAAAAAAAAACAGCAGCAGAAGTAGCAATACTTAAGGCTAGGGCTACACGGCGACATATGTCGTGCAAAAAAAGGAAACAACTACATTGTGATATGTGTCTAGTGACACACGTCCCACCAGTGTTGTGAGAAATCTTTTGACAGTCAACTGTGTCGTAGCACAACATTCGGCATGCTGCGACTGCGACTGCGACGGAACAGTTCCAGAAAAGTTCAACTTGGATGGATTTTTTGCGACTGTCCTGTCACAGTCGCAGCATGTCACGGTGCGACACCATTGACTATCATTATAAAAAATGTTGCATTACTTTTGAGCGACACATGTCACCGTGTAGCCCTAGCCTAAAGGTATGTAGTAGCACAATATATCAGAAACCCCACATTATAGCAAAAAGCCTGCATATTGTTATTCCTCACAAAACAGTACAATGTTCTTGCACTCTCAACTTCAGGGCTCTATAGCAAGTGCTATGGCCGCTATGGCTATAGTTACTCCCACGATTGGTGTAACTCAAATCCGTTCCTGTTTCCAGGTCTCTGCCTATTTCAAACATATTTGCTAGTCCATATGCAGTGAGCCCCTGAGGAGCCAGTGTAGAGGATGGTGGTAGTAACCCTGATGAAGTGTTGTGTCATGGTGTATTCCCTCAGGCTATTGCGCCTTGGGGATCAGTGCAGTGGAAATTTAGTACTGAAGAATGAGGTACAACCTAGAACTTCAAATACATTCAGTCACCAGTAAGTGATGGGTGTCTTGGCTGTAACCCCTCACCTTGCATCAGTGTCTTCTTCAATGCTTGTGGTAGCAGTTCACTCGCTGTCTAGCATCTCTAGACTTTACTTGAGGAATGTTTGAGTAGGAGAATCTGTAACAGGGCAGGAGCTCTGTAATTTGCTTTTTCTCGTTTTTGTCTATGGATGGGAGACCCCCTCTTGGCAGAAATCAGGACCAGCCCACTCCTACCAAGAGGGGAGAAACAGGGTGGCTAACCCTATTCCTTGCCTACCTTTGCCAACCATTCCTTGCTGGGAAGTACGGCCAGAAGCAGACAAAATACATAACAATGCAAACTATATACAAATTGTAGTACTCCCAGGTCTGGGCTGCTACACATGCAATCTAATAAAGCACCATGTGAAAAGTCGTGCAAGGACTAGAGGAACATATACACATCAAATCTGATGACAAACTGCATACCATGCATGTTAATGGGGTTCCAGCAACCCTGTTCACGTCTTCTGGCACAGTGGAAAAAGACAACTAGGGAAATAAGTAACATGTCACTTAGTTTGAATAGAAGCACCAAGGATTAGTCCCATTGACTGACAATGGGTCTAATCCGCATGCGAATGTACTGCGCACTGTTGCACACCTACGGCATATCCATAGCATAAACCAGTGGGTCAGTATCAAATGATATATTTTAATCTGGCATGTGAACATAGCCTTACAATACATCTAGTGTTATTTAACCCTCTAACAATCACATTAAAACTGAAAAAATCCTCCCCAAAAAGCAACTTTTGAAATTGTGTATTCTAATTTATGCCTCAAATAAATAGTGGGTGCACAATTCAGGTCCCGTAAAAGGGTTTTTGCCCTTCTCGAAATGTATGGCATATTGTTAGGATATGCCACAAATGTCAAATAGGTGTGGGTCCCAACTCTGGGACCTGCTCCTATCTCTGTATTCAGAGTGCAGTATTTCCTAAGCAATGCTCATTTAGAGTGTTGCTAAAGGGACCCTTCAGATACTGTTTTCTAATAAAAGTAATTCTATAAAGAATATTATGAAAGTTATTGAAATCACTGTCCCTATTTTAATAGATCAACAATAAAATGTATGCGTTTTAATGTTTGACAGCACTGGATTTCTACAGGTTATTTAAAGGCTATGTACACCTTTTCGGGCATTTCTTTTTATTATTGCATTGTACTCATTTTGAGCAAAAAATAAATTTTTTCAACTGGTCTTTTGAACCCATGTCTCTGTGCAGTCTTGAGATTCTCTAGTAGCAGGCTCAGAATTTTCACTCATTTCTGTCAGGAAGCTCAGCTGACAAGCTCCTCAGGCCCCTTTCACACGGGCGAGTATTCCGCACGGGTGCAATGCGTGATGTGAACGCATTGCACCAGCACTGAATCCTGACCCATTCATTTCATAGGGGCTGTGTACATGAGCGATGTTTTTCACGCATCACTTGTGCGTTGCGTGAAAATCACAGCATGTTTCTATATTCTGCGTTTTTAACGCAACGCAGGCCCCATAGAAATAAATGGGGCTACATGAAAATCGCATCGCATCCGCAAGCAAGTGCGGATGCGGTGCGATTTTCACGCATGGTTACTAAGGAGATGAGGGATGAGCGACCCGGGACCCCATTCACTTTATTATTTCCCATTATAACATGGTTATAATGGAAAATAATAGCATTCTTTAATACAGAATGCAATATCCAATGTCAACTGAGGGTTAAAAAATAATAAAAACATTACTCACCTCATCCACTTGATCGCGCAGTCGGGATCCTCTTCTTTGTTCTTTTTGGAGGACCTGCAAAAGGACCTTTGCTGATGTCATCCCGCTCACCACAGGTCCTGCTGAATGAAGATAGAAGGACCTATGTAAACACAAAAATAAAAATAAAGTTATGGTCGCGGAAAGGCAGAGAGTGAAAAACAAAAACGCAGAAACAAAATAAAACCTCCAGGGCTGAAAGGGTTAAAGTGGGTGCTCCACATATCATTTTCAAATGAGGATGCCCATGTGTTAAAAATGTACTGCAGGGGAAACTATTTGGTTCCTGTTTAGAAATGTTATTGCTACATTACCCAGAATCATTCTTTACTTTTCTTATATAGAAATTACCGGTTGCCCTCAACCTTCCTGAAGTATTCATATTATAATCAAAGAAAACATGGCATAACATTATTAAGTGCATGCTCCTTGATAAATACTGTTTTGTCCACCGTGTAGTTGATTGCATGATATATAGATCCAATTTAATGGAAACCACAGTGCTGTGTCCTTGTGTGAGCAATTACAATTAAATAGTGGCCAGCTGAAGCTAAAAGTAGAAATTAGACAAGGATATATTAGGTAAATGTTACAGTTCTAGCATTAACAAGTTATAAATCGATCCCAATACTTCCCGCAACGAAACATAATCAGGACACTGAGGAGGGAGGTAAATGAGGGCGCACAAGAATATTTGTACTTTAGATACGGACTCATTAAGGCTCTGTTCACACACCGCTAGTCTCTGTCAGCAAAAATAGCAAAGTCTTGCAAAAAAATAAATAAAAACATTAATAAAAAATGGAGACCTGGGAGAAACCTGATGAACCATTCTAAATCAATAGGAATAAGGGTCCATTCAGATGTCTGTAGTTCAGAGTCCTCATCCGTTCCGCAATTTTACAGGACGGGTAAGTGTAGTGTCCCACTACACAAGGGTCAATTGGGTCACGTGTTACTCCTACTCCTAAGGGACAGTGATATTATATTTACCTATGCATTTAATGTATTTTCTATGTGTTTTTACATTTGTTGGTTTCCCTGTTATATGCTCAGCAGGCCTATCTGGGTGTAGTTAGACATCCTAGACACCAGAGGGAGATAGGGAGCCCCTAGTATAAATGTTCAGGCCCAGACAGGGAGGAGTTAGTCTGTAGTCAGGAGTCTGTGGAGACAGAAGTGAGAAGGCACCAGCCAGAGATATGCTGAGGGCCTCCCCCTGACATGCAGCTAGATAGTCCAGGCTTCTAGTTGCCACCAGGAGGCTAGTGAAGAAGTACAGCCTGCCTGGAGACCATTAATCCAACAACCACAGAAGAAGTAACCCCAGTAGTAGGGATGAACCTCCAGGGAGAAGCCTGCAGTTACCCTCACAGCAGATCCAGTACAACCAGCTCAGATAAGTAAGCTGATGGGCAGAGGTACTATAAAATAGAAGCAAGGGTCAATACGGGAGGAAGAATTATTACCAAGGATTAAAGCCAGCATTTAGGCATCCGGGCCTTGGGATCCAGCCAGCTAGAATAGCCGAGGGGATAGTGCAGCCTAGGCTGTGAAGCATTAACTGTTTACCCTCCAAGTATCTTGCAAGATTAATACCTGCCATCTTACTGCAATAAACCTGCTTGTGAATTACAGACGTGGACAAAATTGTTGGTACCCTTTGGTCAATGAAAGAAAAAGTCACAATGGTCACAGAAATAACTTTAATCTGACAAAAGTAATAATAAATTAAAATTCTATAAATGTTAACCAATGAAAGTCAGACATTGTTTTTCAACCATGCTTCAACAGAATTATGTAAAAAAATAAACTCATGAAACAGGCATGGACAAAAATGATGGTACCCCTAGAAAACACAGAACATAATGTGACCAAAGGGACATGTTAATTCAAGGTGTGTCCACTAATTAGCATCACAGGTGTCTACAACCTTGTAATCAGCCATTGGGCCTATATATATGGCTCCAGGTAATCACTGTGTTGTTTGGTGATATGGTGTGTACCACACTCGACATGGACCAGAGGAAGCAAAGGAAAGAGCTGTCTCAAGAGATCAGAAAGAAAATTATAGACAAGCATGTTAAAGGTAAAGGCTATAAGACCATCTCCAAGCAACTAGATGTTCCTGTGAGTACAGTTGCACATATTATTCATAAGTTTAAGATCCATGGGACTGTAGCCAACCTCCCTGGACGTGGCCGCAGGAGGAAAATTGATGACAAATCTAAGAGACGGATAATCCGAATGGTAACAAAAGAGCCTAGAAAGACTTCTAAAGAGATTCAAGGTGAACTTCATGCTCAAGGAACATCAGTGTCAGATCGCACCATCCGTCGTTGTTTGAGCCAAAGTGGACTACATGGGAGACGACCAAGGAGGACACCATTGTTGAAAACGAATCATAAAAAAGCAAGACTGGAATATGCCAAACTACATGTTGACAAGCCACAAAGCTTCTGGGAGAATGTCCTGTGGACAGATGAGACAAAAATCGAAGTTTTTGCCAAGGCACATCAGCTGTATGTTCACAGACGAAAAAATGAAGCATATCAAGAAAAGAACACTGTCCCTACTGTGAAACATGGAGGAGGCTCTGTTATGTTCTGGGGCTGCTTTGCTGCGTCTGGCACAGGGTGTCTTGAATCTGTGCAGGGTACAATGAAATCTCAAGACTATCAAGGAATTCTAGAGAGAAATGTACTAGCCAGTGTCAGAAAGCTTGGTCTCAGTCGCAGGTCATGGGTCTTGCAACAGGACAATGACCCAAAACACACCGCTAAAAACACCCAAGAATGGCTAAGAGGAAAAAATTGGACTATTCTAAAGTGGCCTTCTATGAGCCCTGACCTCAATCCTATTGAGCATCTTTGGAAGGAGCTGAAACATGCAGTCTGGAAAAGGCACCCTTCAAACCGGACACAACTGGAGCAGTTTGCTCATGAGGAGTGGGCCAAAATACCTGCTGAGAGGTGCAGATGTCTCATTGACAGTTACAGGAAGCGTTTGATTGCAGTGATTGCCTCAAAAGGTTGCGCAACAAAATATTAAGTTAGGGGTACCATCATTTTTGTCCATGCCTGTTTCATGAGTTTATTTTTTTACATAATTCTGTTGAAGCATGGTTGAAAAACAATGTCTGACTTTCATTGGTTAACATTTATAGAATTTTAATTTATTATTACTTTTGTCAGATTAAAGTTATTTCTGTGACCATTGTGACTTTTTCTTTCATTGACCAAAGGGTACCAACAATTTTGTCCACGTCTGTATATGATTCAAGGGACTGCATAATCAACTCTCTGTACAAAGTTGGACTGTTTTCCAAGTAAAAGCAACGTTTGGTTTACCATACCATCTGTGTACCTCAATTACTACTACTATCAATCGGTGTGCCACCGTTACAGGCACTGGCGTCACGATCCTTAAAGGGACCTTGCCCCAGGCACTCAAAATACCTGCAACATCCAGGGCACCTCATCCACCATCAGGCCTGGTCCCTACATCCAGAGTGTGCCCCAGAGGAACTTGTGTCTACCTCTCCTACACTGCCGCATGCCTGCCCAGGGTTCTCCCCTAAAACAGTGAGTAACCCTCGATTGCCCATAACCGTGACCTCACTATCGCAATACCCTGCAGGTCTGGCGTGCTGCATAAGGACCCTTTAATTTCAATGGGGCCGCAAAAGATGCGGACAGCACACCATGTGCCGTCTACATCTGTAGTTCCGTTCTGCGGCCCTGCAAAAAAAAAGATAGAGCATGTTCTTATTTTTGCCCGCAATCGCGGACAAGAATAGGCCTTTCTGTCACAGGGCCAGCCATGTGCGGGCCGCAAAATGCAGAAGGCACACAGCTGGTATTTGTGTTTTGCGGATCTGCAATTTGCGGACGTGTAAACATGATATGCGGGTAAAGCACAGGGACCAATACGATGGTTGTATTCATCTTAAATCTTAAAATACGCCATAAGAATGCCTGTTAAATTTAGTTCAATTCATATAAAGATGTCTAGCACGTGGATAACCCTGCATGTCAGATTTTGATTTGGACAATCTAATGTATAAGGGCTCATGCCCATAAGCGTAAGCTCTCAGTGTCCGTGCTGCGAACCACAAATACCCATTGACTTGAATGCGATCTGCAACATTCGGCCAAAGATAGAACATGAAGCGCTTCGTAGTGCTCCCATGGACTTACAATTCATGCCTCTGCTCCGCAAAAGGCAGGTGAAGTCCTATCAGTGGTCGTATGTTGCGGTTTGCGGACCCATTGAAGGCAATGGGTCCGCATCCACACCACAGAGTGCACACGGCCGTTTACGGTCTGCAATACGGGCACTGAGCACTTACGCTCTTACGCATGAGCCCTAAGGGTGCACCCAACCTTGCTCAATGCGAAGATCGAACATGTTGGATGCAGCATGCACCGTCACTTTTTCCTTGGAAGGTAAATGGCGCCAGAGGTGTGATGCCTGATGGTTGCTGAATGGCAATAAAGTTTTTAGTTTAAAAGGCTTATGCCATGATTGGGATAAAAAATGTAAATCAGACACCTATAGTACATTACAATCTCTTTTAAACCGAGCTAGAACCAGCCCTGTACAGCACTTGAACCCAGAGATCTTGCCATTCATTGCTCCAATTGCTCTGCAAGATTTATTTCAAGGTATCGGATCAGAGGGTGTGTCGTTTTTCAGGGGATGAGTCCTTCCTCAGGTGTGTGTCTTTTCTGCTGTTGCTCTCTTCCTATAACTGCCACAGCTTCTAACAGAACATATGGCTGGTGGCAGTTGATGATTTAAACTGAGCACGTGTGACCACCACCACCTCTGTCTACCTAAGACAGAGAAATAAGGAAAAGTTCAGACAGCAGGTGGCGCTATACAGATACATTGTATTCAGTAACTCAGTGGCTATAATAAATTCCATTCGATTACAAAAAGTATTGAGATCCAGGTGCTGGTATGAAAAATCTAGAATATTTTTTTTTTTTGCGGCACAACCTCTTTAATTAAATGTAGATGTATTGTAAGGGGATTTTCTAACTGTTAGAAAAATAGATCACTGCATGTGTACCATAATGTGAATATAATATATAGAACTGTTTACTGTGCATTTTCCCATTCTGACAATTGCAGTCTCCTTCTCTGCAGGTAGAGAAGTGTCACCAGACTGGAGTAATGCACAGCCCCGAGCCAACGCTACTTAAAGAATGTGAACAGTGCACATTTCCACCATAACTCACTAGGATGGACGCAGCTACCAGCAGTGAAAAAAAACACTGGAGGGCACTACCACTGCCATCGATGGCTCTATTCTCTTCATGTGATTTGGAACTCGTCAGCAGGAAAATGGAGATTTAAATGTTAACCCTTAGGATATATTTTCATTTTGGCATTTTCATTTTTCTACCCTGCCTTCCCAGAGCCATAACTTTTTATTTTTCCATTCACATATCCACATAAGGGCTTGCTTTTTGTGGGACAAGATGTACTTTTTAATGCCACCATTTAATATAGTATACAAAGCAGTTGGAAGCGGTAAAATTCCAAATTCCTCCACAGTTTTACGGGTTTTGTCCCCACGGTGTTCCCTATGAGGCAGAACTGACCTGTGTCCTTAATTCTCTGGCTCAGTCTGATTACAACGATACAACATATATTTTATATGTTTAAATACTGAAAGAAATGAAAACTTTGAAAAAAATGTTTTTTACATCACCATATTCTGACCCCCATACATTTTTTATAGTTATGTCTACTGAGCTGTGTAGGGGCTAATTTTTTGGGGGATGATCTGTAGTTTTTAGTAATACTATTTTGGAGTATGTATGTCTTTTTGATCACATTTTATCAAATTTTTGGGGGTAAGAGAAGCGATGGAAAAAATGGTGAATTGGCCATTTTGATACTTTTTTCCGTTACGCCATTCATCATATTAGAAATATATTTTAATATTTTAATAGTACAGGTGTTTTCTGATGCCGTCATGTTTATATTTTTTTTATTATTTATGTATTTATTTTTTTATTCTAAGGAAAGGGGGGAGTGATTTAAATTTTTATATTTTTATTTTTTTTTATATTTTTTGCAGCCCCTCTAAGGCTACAATGTCCACTACTTTGCTTTTTATAGATTGCTGATTTTCTATGTTGGCCAACATAGGAACTGCAGCTATAATACGCTGGGTCACTGAATCTAAAGGCTGTAATGTCCGTGATCGGCATTATTGCCAGTCGCGGACATTAGCTGCCGGCCTCTGCTGTTTGCGAGCGGGCACCATGTTTAAATACCAAACCAGCATCGTACATGTATGGTGCTGGTAGCGAAGTGGTTAAAGGCGTTGTCTAGCACAATTACATTTTGTGTATGTGATGCAGAATTGAAATGACTGAAAATAATGGCACTCATAACAATAGATACAAAAATTATATATAAACTAAAACGTTCTGATATGACAAAATCTGAGATTCTTAGCTAATACATTTTGATCAAAAGGAGATCTCAATCTGAATGCACTCCTATGTTTCCACCTAAGGAGTGTCTGTCTCTAGTGAACTTCTGTTATCCTGCCTATTCCACAGGCTGCTTTCATTAAGTGATACATATAGCTGAGTTTTCTCTTCCTTTCATCGGATGTTTAAATGCACATAGAGGTAACAAGTAGCAGCACAGTATATGTGCAGGGTCTGCTCTCCTTTATATAGATGCCCAATGGCAGAGACATAGGTAATAAATAGGGTAGGTTCCTGCCTGACTGAGATCACCTAGCAGTTGTAGGTGGGCACAGATGTGTTTTGATCAAAATATATTGACTAAGAATCTCAGATTTTGGGTCCATTCACACGTCCGTAATTTGCGGAACGGATGCGGATCCATTCTGCAGACGTGTGAATGGACCCTATATCATATCAGAAGAAAGTCTCTATATAATTTTTGTACCTATTGTATCTATTGCTATGTGAGTACTATTATTTTCAGTGATTTGTCTTCTTTAAATGTAGGCCATGCACATCCGCATATTTATCATATCATGAAATTATAGTAAACGCAGTAGCAGATCAGTGAGGGGAGTAATGCTTATTTTTTTCCCATTCTGCACCACATAAAAAAAAAAATCCTAACAGACAATCCCTTTAACCCATAAGGACCCAGGACGAGAATGCTCATCCTAAATGGCCGGCACTTTGCGCCCCAGGATGAGCATTCTCGTTCTGCGGTCCTTTCTCCCCCCATGTGCGCTGCTGCCATCAGCAGCACGGATCTGGATGTTACTGACAGCCGGATCCGTGCTGCATCCACCAGAATCGGTAATAACGCAGATGCCAATGGATTACCTCTCATATGCTGCAGTCAGCGCTGACCGCGGCATATGGGAGGTTTGCGCTCCCTCTACTTAGCCATCGGGTCCCCCAGTGAAATCTGCTTTCCAAAAACCATATGGCATTCCTTTTCTTCTGCGCAATGCCGTGTGCCCGTACAAAAGTTTACAACCACATATGGGGTGTTTCTGTAAACTACAGAATCAGGGCAACAAATATGAAATTTTGTTTGGCTGTTAACTATTGCTTTGTTAGTGGAAAAAAAATTGATTAAAATGGAAAATCTGCCCAAAAAGTAAAATTCAGAAATTTCATCTCAATTTTCTATTGATTCTTGTGGAACACTTAAAGGGTTAACAAAGTTTGTAAAATCAGTTTTGAATAACTTGAGGGGTGTAGTTTCTAAAATGGGGTCAGTTTTTGGGAGTTTCTACTCTAGGGGTGCATCAGGGGGTCTTCAAATGTGACATGGCAGCTTAAAATTATCCCAATGAAATCTGCTTTCCAAAAACCATTTGGCGTTCCTTTCCTTCTGCGCAATGCTTTGTGCCCGTACAGCAGTTTTTACTACCACATATGGGGTGTTTCTGTAAACTACAGAATCAGGACAATAAATATTGAGTTTTGTTTCGCTGTTAACCCTTGCTTTGTTAGTGGAACCATTTATTAAAATGGAAAATCTGCCAAAACAGTGAAATTCTGAAATTTCATCTCCATTTTCCATTAATTCTTAAGGAATACCTAAAGGGTTAAAAAAAAGTTTTTAAAATCAGTTTGGAATTCCTTGAGGGGTGCAGTTTCTAAAATTGGGTCGTTTTTGGGTGGTTTCTATTATGTAAGCCTCACAATGTGAGTTCAGACCTGAACTGGTCCTTAAGGTGAAAAATGGTGGGGTCCTTAAGGTGGTAATAAAGATTGAGAAATAGCACAAAACTTTTTGACTTACAATGAGATGAGAGAGAATTTATCACGGGGGGAATATTTGAAGTCAATTTTGCTTGAGTCTACGTTGGTGTACTTTGCACAAAATGTATTAAATGTCACACATTGGTGCATCTTTAAATGTAACACTTCTGTCTAGAATTGCTCCAGATTTTCTGTGCCACCCCCGTTACTAGACCAAATTTTTGACTTTTATATTAATGTTTGAAAAGTCACAGTAATAAATCTGGAGTGAAACTAAGTAACACACACTATGTACAGGGACGTATCGCGCGGGGGGGAGGTGGGGCACAGCAGTTTGTTTTCATAGTAAATCAGGGAGCCCTCTGCTCCCTGCTTCACTGTTCTTGTGAGATCCGGACCGGCACAGGCCGCACATCACACTGCTGGCTGTTGGAGGAGCGCTGAAAGCCCTGGAATCGGTCTCCGGCACAGCCAACAGCGTGATGTGAGTGTAGGAGAGCATCATCAGGGAAGCAGTAGTATTGTGTTATTTTTTTTCTTTCAATGTAGCTGGAGTCTGGAGAGGGCACTGGGGGCCAAAAGGGGGGCCACAACTAGAGTGAGGGGCACCTAATCTGGCATAACTACTGTGAGGGGGCACCTAATCTGGCATAACTACTGTGAAGGGCACCTAATCTGGCATAACTACTGTGAGGGGGCACCTAATCTGGCATAACTACTGTGAAGGGCACATAATCTGGCATAACTACAGTGAGGGGCACATATCTGGACATAATGACAGTGAGGGGATATAAACTGTGCATACATACTGTGAGGGGCACAAAGATGGACATGTCTACTGTGATGGGCATAAAGATAGGCTTAACTAATGTGGAGGGGCACAAAGGTGGGCATAACTACTGTGATGAGCACAAAGGTGGGCATAACTACTGTGAGAGGCGACAAGAAGGACATAACTGCTGTGCAGGGGCACAAAGGTGGACATAAATAATGTGGAGGGGCAAAAAGGTGAGCATAACTACTGTGACTGGCACAAAGGTAAGCATAACTACAGAGAGGGGCCACATGGAGGACATAACTACTGTGAGGGGGCACAAAGGTGGGCATAACTACAGTGACTGGTACAAAGGTAGGCATAACTACAGTGACCAGTACAAAGGTGGGCATAACTACAGTGAGAGGCCACAAGAAGGACATAAGTACTGTGCAGGGGCACAAAGGTGGACATAACTAATTTGGAGGGGCACAAAGGTGAGCATAACTATTGTGATGGACACAAAAGTGGGCATAACTACTGTGAGGGGCCACAAGGAGGACATAACTATTGTGAAGGGGCCACAAGAAGGTCATAATTACTGTGAGGGCCCCCAATGTGGGCATTTGTACTGTCTGGTAGCACTTAGGGGAAATTTCCTAGATTACTCTGTTATACATTGGGATGGCTCCGTCTTACAAGACCAGCACAGTGCCCCCTCCTAGATATTTAACATAGGCAGTTACCATCCCTTCCTTATGTGATTATTCTTTTTCTCTATTACCACAGGGACATTGTTCCGGATCCAGAGGACATCACGCCGACGCCAGCGACACACTGGATGAGTTAGGACCAGTTGGTTCTTTTGTTTATTGCAAGGATTATTGGTACCGCTGTGTCCCCTATGAAATATTTCATTAGGTGGGACTGGTTGAGTATAGTTATGCATTGGGTGGAGTTAAAGGAGTGGCTTAATGTAAAAAAAAAATTGCTGCAGCCGTTATTCACAACCCATTAAAAAACGGCCGTGTGAATAGAAACATAAACTTCAATGGTCCGGAAAACCTATGTCACACTGCCGTTTTTCACTGTCGCATGAATGTGGCCTAAAACCAAATGAGCACAATTTCTACAAGTGATGCAATTCCACTTAAAGAATTAATTTATAAGTGAAATAAGCAGAGCACTTTTGGGAAGCGGAGCGGGGTAGTTACAGTAATTGTAACAACCAAGTATAACACAAAGCTGATAATCCAACCTTTGTGAAATCATTTAAGTAAAAATCAGTAATTGCTTTGGTCGAAGCTGCATGCGAGTAACAGTTTTTGAAAAGAGGTAACAAATGGCGAGTGTGAATTGTAACGAGAGTCTGCCGAGTTTTTGTCATTTTAAGAAATGGAGTCTTAAAATCTGAACATCATCATATTTCGGAACAGAGGAAAATATGAAGTAACCAGGAAGTCAGGAAGTCATTTCATTTTTATCTATTTTTTATTTTCCTGATGTTCACATTTTGAAATGCAGTTTAATGGAAAGGTTAATACAGTAATAATAAAGGACGGATAGGTGCTTTTATTGCTGAACATCCTAACATATATTTTGCAAAGCTCTTAACTTTGCAAGATGGACATTAATAAGAGAGGATATCATTAAAAGAAGCCTGGAATTTAATCAACTAATTTTAAAATTATTAATTAAACCCAAAAAAATCATTTTAGAGTTTTAATCACCTTATGATCTTGCTCACGTTTTCTGCAGAAAAATTATACCATCGATATTATTTCAATGAAGTCCTACTTTGCACTATAAATCGTCTTCGGTTTTATTGCCAGATTCAGAGCTGTTCTGGAGCCGGTTGTATTATTCAGTCATAGAAGAAGAGAGACCTTTACCACCCAACCACCTGTACCTGCATGGTGATGGGCTGCCCTTACTGTTTCTGACACAAAACCTCTAAAAGGCAATATAAAAGGTAAATTGTACAATAGACAGGTGGCCTGATAGCAGCATATTTCCTGCCAAGCTCCTTTTGAAGAAAGCTATTCTGACCTAACTGCTGACGGTTTCTCACAATTGTTTCCAGCCTGTGTAATTCTCTGTGAGCCAAGCTAACGGATAGCTTTTCACAATGCAGCGCCGGATCTGTCGCACTGCAGACACTACCGATACCGGCCGATCCCTATTGACTTAGATTAGGGTATGCTGACCAATGTCATTTTGAGGGAAAGAATAATGATACAGTACTTTTATACTGAGGGCCTAGGCTTTGAATATCTGATCATCGGGTGTCCGACCACCCCGCACCCACGCTACTGGAAACGCACAGCTCCATCCATTGTGTGACTAGAGCTGGATACTGCAGCACTGATCCTGTTGAAGCGAATGGGAGCAGTCCTGCAGTAACTAGTTTTGTCCACTATGCAATGAATGGAGCTGTGTAGTTCCGGCACTTAAGCTACTGCAGAACAGCTGATTGGTGGGGGCGCAGGGTGACGGACCCCTGCCGATCACATAGTGATGGCCTATTTTGAGGATAGGCCATCAATATGAAAGTTTTGCTAGGGAGCCCCTTGTTTTCTGTGTGCATTATGCCTCGCCTGTAGCATCCATTTTTGCATTATTCCTATGCCATACATTGTGTCTTGTGCGTAATCCTGTAGGTGTAAGTAATCTGCCTTTTTTACCTATTGCATCTTTAGAATATTAGCCCTTTATATAGGTTTGTTAGTAATTATTCCTGTGCTGTGACATCATTGCATTATCCTTGTACTTTGAGATATGTATTATGCCATCATCATGACATTATTGTGGTTTTTCTGTTGTGATGTCATCTTTTCCATGGTGACAATTATTCCTGGCCTTCAATGTAATATAATTGTGTCACTTATCCTAGTACTGTGACATCACTGTTTATTAAATTGCCATACTGAGTAAGTTACCCTTAAGGGTCCTTTACACGGGGCAAGAATTGAAAAGATCATCACTAACGAGCGATCATAGGAACGTTCGATAGCTATGATCTGGCGGTGTAAATACACCGTTGATTACCCGAAACGCTCGTTCATCAGGACATTGGATCGTTAGTGCAGCACGAAAATTCATGTTTCCCGACAGCAGATCGTGCTGTGTAAACACGATCTGCTGCTGGGAAACAATGAGTGTGTATGAGGAGGAGTGATGGCATTAGGGATCACTCCTCCCCAACTATGGAGGAGATCGCTTCCTGTAAATGCAGCAGTCTCCTCTGCTAGTGATCAGCACATTGTCAAGAAGGAACGCTTCCTTCCTGACAATCTGCTTGTACATCGTCCTGTGTAAAGGGACCTATACACTGCAACATCACTGTGTGAATTATCTCTATGATGTGACATCACAGTGTGCATTATCCCTATGGTCCACACAGTAAATAGAAAAAACTGCAGCGCTCACCTTTGCACACACGAGGAGACCCGGAATAGCTTGACCTGGACACAGCCACGTAGAAACTCCAAAAGAAAAGTAGATTCCAGCTCCTCATAAAAGGTAATATTTATTAGCTTCGGATTAAAAACCAGACATCATCAAGGTAGAAAAAGATAAGCAATTCACGCGTTTCGGGCTCCTTAGTTGCTGCCTTTCTAAGGAGCCCGAAACGCGTCACTGTGAATTGCTTATCTTTTTTTACCTTGATGATGTCGGGTTTTTAATCCAAAGCTAATAAATATTACCTTTTATAAGGAGCTGGAATCTACTTTTCTTTTGCATTATCTCTATAATGCAACACCACTGTGTGCAATATTTTTATGACTTGACATCACTGTGTGCGTTATCTCTTTGTTAACGGAACCAGGAATTACCAGCCAGTCTCCCAAGCTGGTATTTGCCAGGCCTTAAGCTATGTAACATCTGTGATCTGACGAGGGCAGGTACATTCGTCTTAGAATGACTGTGGACATCCCTCTTTGTAGTGACATAACTGTGTGCATTATCTCTATGATGTCACATCACAGTGTAAATGATTATCTCTATGATGTGAAACCACGGTGTGCATTATCCCAGTACTAATACTAGTGTCCTTCTAACAGGACCCCCACCCATCCTGAAATGAGTGACACTTTTGCAGTTTTTCCCCCTAACACAGCTAGGAAATACATCCAAAGTGCATAAAAAAGACACCTGCTGATAATGATTGGCAGTTCTCTTCTAGGAAGAAAAGTAAGGAGAAGACTGCCAACCATCAGCAGGTGGGCTAGGGAGCAGGAGCTTATGAATAACTGACTCTTCTCAGGTAGACTGGACTCTTTTCAAGGCCTGGGCTGCAATGGTTAGGATGCTGGGTGTCGGCAACCGCTTACTTTTAGCTCATGGGTGACACACTGCTGAAATCAGCATTTATGGCACTACTTTATGCTGGCCTTGGTGAATTCAGCATAAAATTTATGACAGGTTCCCTTTAAGGTGCTTACACACATAAAGTAAAGTCTTCCGAACTTGCTGATTTTATTGGGACTGGCCAACTATCTTACATGTATGGGGTTGTGCCGACTCTCCCCTAATGGATAGTGTTGGGGAAAAGAAGGGTCATGTACATGTACACCGGATACTTTTGGTCACAAGGGAGATGGTGTCTAGCAGCAGCTTTCTCCACTCTTCTCATTGTGAACACATGCATGCTAAACTGAGCCAAGGGTGCATGTGTATGGGGGAGTGGGGAAGAATAGCTGTTGGCCAAGTGAGTCTTAGCCCAACAGCTGTTGAAGATCTATCAGCAGCTTTAGTACACTTTTTGATTAAACTGTTTTAGCCCACTTGCCACTTCATGTTGACTTGCCATTTAGATGGTGGTCCCTGGCGATTTTCTATCTATTACTAACAAACTAGTGACTCTTAATGGTCACAAATAAATTAGGCTAGTTTCACACAAGCACGTAGTATCTAGCAGGCTGTTCCGGATCGCCTCTGGTCCTCATTAATGGGGCCAAGCGGTGACGCTTTAGCTTCCAGCAATGCCAGAATACAGGGAGATCAGGCAGGCTGTTCCCTGCCGCAACAGCCTGACGGATATTAAAGGGACTCTGTCATCAGATTTGTGCCCTATAAGCTAAACATATGGCCATGTCGGTGCTAATCACATGAATCCTAAACTGTCCTTATTAAACCTGCTTGTGGCTCTATTAGCCCAAAAAACTGTTTTTTATAAGCTGTCACTCACCTCAGGTTGAGCCTAGTGCGCAAGCGCAGGCGCAGGATCTGGCAGAGGGACGGGTGGATTGAGGAGGCGGCGCTGAGGTGAGGAAGGCGGCGCTGGGCACCAGACGGCGAGGGGTGCAGGCGGGCATCCTGGATTAACGCAAAACCCCTTGGGCACCTTAGGTAGGTGAGTGACAGCTTATAAAAACCTGTTTTTTGGGCTAATAGAGCCACAAGCAGGTTTAATAAGGACAGTTTAGGATTCATGTGATTAGCACCGACATGGCCATATGTTTAGCTTATAGGGCACAAATCTGATGACAGAATCCCTTTAAGTGCTGTTGCGGTAGTGAAACTAGCCTTAGTCACTAGTTTGCTAGTCAAAAAACAACAATCACAAGTGACCACCAGAACCCCAGCTACCCAAATCTCAGTTTCCTTAGGCATTGGAATTTGGACATTAAGGTCTTTAAGTTATTTTATCCATCCATAGAAATTTTGTTGTAAGAGATTAGAAAGATTTGTGTGCTTTCTTCTGAAAAACACCAGCACTCATGACCAGGGATTGTTTTTGGTATTTCAGTTCAATGCCTTTCTCTCCAGTTGGGTTGAGCTGTAATACCGGCCAAAGCCCTAAGACAAAAGTGGAGTTATTTGTAGAACAAAGCAGATATGTTTTCCTAAGTTCATACAACCCCTTTAAATGGCGTGACGGTATGCGAGGCGAGGTGGTGGATGATAGGTATGTTTCACCTCGCATGCGCTCTGTTGTAAGGGACTGAACCGGAATCCGGCCCGGGTTTTTCCAGCCTTGGTGGCAGGCTTGGTTCCGGTCCAGAGATTGTGGTCCACTGGAGTTCACCTCCAGGTGGACTTTAAATAAACAGGAAGAGAGCACAACAGGGCTCTCATGTGCTGAGTCACAGGACCGTAACCTGTGTTGCTTAAGAGAGAGCTATGTTTGGATGCGGAAACAAAAAGGTTTGCTTTACCATTTGTGTTGTGGATGTCGGGGAGCAGCCCCGCACCGTATAGTCAGGACACGACTGTATAGCTTAGCGCCGGACGGCAAGGATTTACTTTTTGTTTTGTTTGTTTTCTGCTGTACAAACATTTTTGGCTAAATAAACCTGGCAACCAGACAGATTTCAAGGAAACTGCCTGCATACGGACTGTCTGTTCCAGAAAAAGGTGATCCCCACTAGCTAATCTCCCACAATGAGTTCTCCAAGACAGGGAACCTCTGTTGAGAAGGACAGGCAGGTTGAGTCTCACCTGTCACAGGTGCTCTGGGTCTACCACCGAGCTCCCTTTTATTGCTCTTTCAATCCCATTAGATTGGAAGTGTGATGTGCATATAGACGATTGGTTGGCAGTGGTCATGTGCATGTAGATGGCATGTCACACTTCTAGTCCAGCCAGCACCAGAAAGGAAGAATAAAGAAACTTGGCACTGGACGTAGAGTGCCTGTGACAGGTGAGACTTGTTTTTTAAAAAAACTTCTGCACCCTTCCCAGCTATCTCAAAAGGGGTTTTCGTCCAGGAGAACCCCTAAAGTAGGACATTCATCTTATGGTACACTAAACTAATTTTCTAGCCTCATTTCATAACCCATTGATACCATGACTCATTCAGCAGATCCTATGCCCAGCTACAGCCACCCCAGAACTGTGACTGGATCATTTCACTGAACATCTTTTATTATAGAGTCATGACACATGTTTTAGGGTTTTGACTTTATGCAGATATGATGATGTATAGTAATAATATTTAACAAATTCTAGTAAACGGAAAAGGGTTTATTAAGCTCTGAAAATTATTATAATATAATGTACTTGGTAAATGAAAACACATAAAAACCATTTTCCTGATGCAAATCCTGACAGCTCCGTTGATTTACATGGACTAATAGTTTATCTTTCAGGGCGTAGTTAACAGCAGCACTTGAATTTGAATGAAGGCCATAGTTGATGGCTGATTTAGTGCGTTATTGCTTGCTGACACATGACTTAGGCAGTATATGATGTAATGAAAAACGTCTTACCACTGCAGATAAATTAGTGTATGTAAGTGTTCTTCATCATGCAGGCCTGGTGATTACACTAAACGAATCATGTTCTGCATATATTCATCTGCGATAACACTAGAAGGCACTTGCAATGCTAACGGTCTACTGAGCAGCTCCATACGCGTCATGTATTGCTCTTACCGAAGACGACGTTCTGCCATTTTGATAACAGCTCCAGACCAGAGGGATTTCTAGTCATACATTTGAATGAAATTACCATCCGTGTGATCAGTAAGAGTAGAATAACACTGGTGGTAGTATGAGTCACACTGAAGACATTTAAATGTGGTGCTGTCATACAATGCCAACCTAACTATCATTCCGTTCATAAATGTTCCCATTTTCTAGATCTTCTCACAGTATGCCAAGCATGGTGAGGTGCTGCCTGAATGCTTTCCTGGGTAAAAATTATGTGACAGTGTTTCCTCACCAGGGTTTCCCTGGTACCTTCAAAGTGGTTCTGTCACGGATGTAGTAGGGGAGAACACCAAAAGACAACAAGAAGGAAGGGAAAAGACACTAGGCCTCACCGCTAGGGAAGGAAAAGGGTCACCACCTATAAAACCCTGCTCCTAGCCCTAACTCCTATCCGTATGGGCACCTCTCAATGGTAGAGATGCCCATACACAGGAACCTAGAAAACCCTGGTGGCCCTCAGATGCCCTAATGGTAATGACAGGGCAGAGACAACCCGCTCCTTCCCTGGTGAAGGAACCAGCGTCTTGCTAAGGCCTAGTAAACAACAAAGGTGGGGGGGAATACAAAATACAACAAGCGAAACACTTAAGTCCTGAGGCTGATGGATGATGGATTAACAGGACTTCAACTAGAACCATACTCCAGCTCTTCCAAAAACCAAATGAAGCTATCCAGAGCAAGGAGTGATGGGTAAAGTCAGACTAAATAGGGGAGGTAAAGGTCACATGATCCACACCTGAATAGGAGGTGTGGACATACAAGCAAAACACAGACAAAGTGAAACTAAAACCAAAAGAGGCTGTCAGATCACTAATGTGCAGATAATCTTTCAGACCTTCTAAAACCTGTCACTGGTGTGACAGGTTCCCTAGATAACAGAAGCAATAGCTGTCACTTTTACTGTAGGGATGGCACATTGATTTCAAGGTAATCATAGTGTAAAGCTGGCCACACAAATTAGATAGAAGATGGTTGGACCATACACATTTTAGTCCATATTGGCCATTATACTTGTTCAAACTGCCCATACACATTCAAAGAAACTGGGTAATGGATGAAAGATCTTTCTGAGAACATTCTTTCCAAGATATTTTTTTGAACGAACTATGGTTTGTCCAGCTATCTGATGAAAATTTTAAAACGTGGTTGACTTCTTTTCAAATGACAATGGTCTGTCATGGGTCAGCTAAAAAAAATTGTTCGCTGTTAGAAATCATCCATTTTGATCAACTTTAGACAAATGTATGGCCACCTTGAAGAGGTTCTCTGGGAATGACTTAAAATGGCCCCAAGCAACTTGTCCTAGAATGTGAGTAGGACTGGCTTCCTCCACTTGCACAGCTGCCCACTTGTGTGCCCCTTCACAGTAGTTATGCCCACCTTGAGGCCCCTTCACAGTGGTTTTGCTCACCTTTGTGCCCCTTCACAGTAGTTATGCCCACCTTTGTGCCCCTTCACAGTAAATATGCCCACCATTGTGCCCATTCACAGTAGTTATGCCCACCTTTGTGCCCCTTCACAGTAGTTATGCCCACCTTTGTGCCCCTTCAGAGTAGTTATGTCCACTTTTGTGCCCCTTCACAGTAGTTATGCTCACCTTTGTGCCCCTTCACAATAGTTATGTGTCACTGCCAGATCTTTGAGAAGTTCTGATAGACGTTCTTCAGTACCTCCTGCATGATCTTCTTTTGTTTTGCTTTTGCTTTGACATCTCTCCTCCCTCTCCCAGCTGTCATCGATTAGCAGTGATTGCCTCCTTATATATCTCCTCCCATACTTCCTCACTTTGCGGTTTATACAACTTCCTGGATTGTGCTCATGCTAGAAGCTGCTGCTGCATCCACAGATAAGCCTGTTACTTTGTTTGTGTATTCCTGTTGGCTTGTTCCTAGGTGACCCTGACTCCCTCCGTATTAAGTGTAGGGAGCCGGTGGTCGTGTCCCCTCACTATTATAGGGTGTTCAGGTGTCATACAGTCGAGGCACGAGGGCATGCAATTATCTATCATAGAGATTTTTGCATGGGCTGAGCAGTAAGGGAGAGTGCTAGGGCTGTTTGACACCTGAACACCCTATAATAGTGAGGGGACACGACCACCGCCTCCCTACACTTAATACGGAGGGAGTCAGGGTCCCCTAGGAACAAGCCAACAGGAATACACAAACAAAGTAACAGACTTATCTGTGGATGCAGCAGCAGCTTCCAGCATGAGCACAATCCAGGAAGTTGTATAAACCGCAAAGTGAGGAAGTATGGGAGGAGATATATAAGGAGGCAATCACTGCTAATAGATGACAGCTGGGAGAGGGAGGAGAGATGTCAAAGCGAAAGCAAAACAAAAGAAGATCATGCAGGAGGTACTGAAGAACGTCTATCAGAACTTCTCAAAGATCTGGTGGTGACATTATGCCCACCTTGTGGTCCCTTCACAGTAGTTATGCCCACCTTGTGGCCCCTTCACAGTGGTTATGCTCACCTTTGTGCCCCTTCACAGTAGTTATGCCCACCTTTGTGCCCCTTCACAGTATTTTTGCCCACCTTTGTGCCATTTCACAGTAATTATGCCCACCTTTGTGCCCCTTTACAGTAGTTATGCCCACTTTTGAGCCCCTTTGCAGTAGTTATGTCTTTCTTGTGGCCCCTCACTGTACTTCTGTCTTCCTTGTGCCTCCCATTGGCCCCTATACTGTACCTGGTCTCAGCTGGGGTGAGCTTACGGCTGAGGAAGACCACGGGACGCTCCTCCCCATTGATTTCTTGAGACAGTACAGCACCAAGGCCTACTTCGGAGGCATCGGTCTGTACTATAAATTCCTTTTTGAAGTCAGGTGTCACCAAAACCTGGGACCCGCACAGGGCCGACTTCAAAGCGGAGAAAGCCCCTTCCACCTGATCATCCCAGCGAACCATCACCGACCTGCGTTCATTCAAGAGCACTGTCAATGGCGCGGCCACCGTAGCAAAGTGGGGGACAAACCTCATGTAATAGCACACCATTCCCAAGAACGACTTTACTTGCCTAGTAGTGACAGGTCGGGGCCAATTGCATATTGCCTCTATTTTGTTCACTTGGGGTTTGATGACTCCGCGCCCAATGACATACCCCAGGTATTTAGTCTCCTCTAACCCTCTCGCCCTTTTTTGGGGTTAGCGGTTAGTCCAGCATTCTGTAGGGAGTCCACTAAGGCCTGCACTTTGGGTAGGTGACTTTTCCAGTCGGTATTGTGGATGACAATATCGTCCAGGTAAGTCGAAGCGTACCAACGATTTGGATGAAGCACAATGTCCATAAGTCATTGAAAAGTGGCAGGGGTGCCATGCAGACCAAAGGGTAACACCTTATATTGGTACAGCCCCTCTGGTGTAATGAAGGCAGTTTTCTCTTTGGCAGCCTCCGTCAAGGGTACCTGCCAGTACCCTTTGGTGAGGTCCAAACCTCTCAATAAGCTCATCCACCCGAGGCATGGGATATGCATCAAACTTAGAAATTTTGTTTAGTTTGCGAAAATCGTTACAGAACCGTAATGTCCTGTCCGGCTTGGGTATTAAGACTATCGGACTGGCCAATTCACTTTTGGGCTCCTCAATGATGTATAGCTGCAGCATTAGCTGCACGTCCCCCACGATGGCTTGTCGCCGAGCCTCGGGTACCCGGTATGGTTTTAACTGGACTTTTGCCTGAGGCTCAGTGACAATGTCATGCTGAATTGTGGAAGTGCGTCCGGGGAGGTCTGAGAACACATCCGTGTTCCTGCTGATGAACTCCCTGGCCTCCTGAGTCTGTTTAGAGGAGAGGCTGTCAGCAATCTTCACTGTGGCTACCGCTTCCCTTGCATCGGACTAAGGGGCCGGAACCTCTTCCCCTAGAAAAATCAACCGCAGGCTGTGGTCATTACCGGTCTCCCCATTATTCCAAGGTTTGAATACAATCACATGGTACACCTGCTCTGGCTTTCAACGCCCTGACTGGTGTACCTTGTAGTTTACCTTTCCAACTTTTTTGTCATAGGGTCCCTGCCACCTAGCCAGGAACTTACTGTCCACGGTCGGTACCAGAACCAAAACCCGCTCTCCTGGGTTAAAGATCCGGACCAGAGCCTGCCGGTTATAGACCCGACTTTGAGCTCGCTGAGCTGCCTCCATATGCTCTCTTAAAAGCGGCAACACTGTTTCCATACGTTCCTGCATCTGGGTGACATATTCAATAATACTTTTATATGGGGTGGGTTGTTGCTCCCACGCATCTTTGGCTATGTCCAACAGACCACGAGGATGTCTGCCATATAGTAGTTTGAAGGGCGAAAACCCAGTAGATGCCTGAGGCACCTCTCACAGCTAACATAAGATAGGGCAGAAGGAGGTCCCAGCCCTTCCCATCTTTAGACACCACTCTTTTTAACATGTTGTTTAATGTTTGGTTAAACCTTTCTACCAGGCAAAATCAGTTTGCAGATGATAAACGGACATCTGTAGCTGTTTTATGTGCAGCAACTTACAGAGTTCCCTCATGACCTTGGACATATAAGGGGTCCCCTGGTTAGTCAGAACCTCTTTAGGTAGCCCCACTCAGGAAAATATCTCCATTAACTCTTTAGCTATAAGTTTGGCCGATGTATATCGCAGAGGCACCGCCTCCGGATACCGAGTGGCGTAATCTAGGACGACCAAGATGTGTTGGTGTCCTCTAGCGGACTTCGGTACTGGACCTATGAGGTCCATAGCGATTCGCTCAAACAATTACTCGATGATCGGGAGAGGTACTAAGGGACTGCGGAAAAGGTGCTGGGGGCTAGTTTTTTGGCAGGTCGTGCAAGACTTGCAAAACTCGTCCACCTCTCTAAACACACTGGGCCAGTAAAACTGTTGTAATATCCGGTCCTGTTTTGTCTGCATTCCCAGATGACCCCCGAGAACATGTTGGTGGGCTAACCATCAATTATTACCACATTCTCCCAGGCCCAGGATAGGGTTGGGTCCCGGTGTTGGGCTGTACCGAAATTTTCACCGGAGACGTTGAGGTCTGCCAACTCAGGACCCGGTGGCAAGTCCTCTACATCTCCCACCATTACACTCAGCAGAGTTGTCTCCCCCCTCTTCCACCGAAGTGGCGGTCACCCCTACTGCTGGCTTTTTGGCCTCAGGTTACCAGAATTCTGGCCTACCTCCTGAACAAGGCCAATCTCCTGGGTTTACCCCTGACTCACGGGTATCAGTAACTCTCACAACCGGCCATAGGGCCGGGAAGCCTGTAAAGTCTCTCCCCATTATGTGTTCCTAGTGTAGATTTGCGCCTGCTGGCTACCGTGGTTAAAGACACCAGGGTGGTGGGGTAGTCTTTTAGGTCTCTATGGATGCACATCACCCCGACTTTCTGGTCAGTATACTCAATGGACCGCACTAGGGTAGCACTTATTAGGGTTACAAGGCTCCCTGAGTCCAGCAGCGCCTCCACTTGAGTGTCTCCCACTTCCACCTGGCACAATGGTCTAGAGATTCCGGGGTACCTGTTGTACACAGTTTCCTGGCATATAGCAACTGACAGTAACCACAATTAGTGTCCATGGGCTCAACCTGATGAGGACAGTCAGCCCTTACATGACCAGGCTCCTGACACTGCCAGCAGACTAACGGAGCCAGGCCCATAGTGGGTACATCCCGGGTGGGTTTCATCGGCTCAAATCTCTGAGGCCTGGGGTGAAGATTTCTGGGGTTTGACTGCCCCCCCTCCCAAAAGAACCCCCCTTTAGATTCTTAGTAGACTCATAGCATTCCACCAGGTCCTCCATCACCGGGGCATTGCCAGGAGACACCTGGCCGATCCAGTGCTGGAGAGGGGGTGGCAAAGCCCTCCAGAACATATCAGCTAGTAGTCGATCCAGCATAGCCGTGGGACTCAGCACATCAGGCTGTAGCCACTTTTGCAAGAGGTGAAATAAGTCATAATACTAGGGTCTCAAGGGCTCAGCCAGGTTAAGTCCCCACTGATGTACCCGCTGGGCCCGGACCAACACAATTACCCCCAGTCTTGCCAGAATCTCACCCTTTACTTTCTTATAGTCGGCCGCTTGATCGTCTGGCAAGTCGAAATACACCCGCTGAGAATTGGATGCCAGGAATGGAGCAATAACCTCAGCCCACTGGTCTCGGGGTAGTTTCTCCCTTGTGGCCACCTTCTCGTACATCGGCAGGTGTTTTTCAACGTCATCTAAGGGTGTCATCTTGGGGATCGCTGCACGGACCGCTTTCCGGACATCATGGACGCTTTGGGATGTTCCTGCCGTCTATATAGCCATCGTGTTGTAACAGAAGCTGGTTTATTTCTTGCTGCTGCCTGTTAGCCTCCCGGTGTTGCAGGTTGGTTTCTCGCTGCTGGTTAGCCTCCATAAGGGCCTTCATTATGGCCTCTATTTTGTCGAGGGTAACGGGTTGCAATTTAGCGGGTTTAATGCAAGACATACAACCGTGCCCGGAGCAAAAATAAAAAACAACAATTGTGGTGTTTCGCTCCTGGTAGATAGGTAAGTGGACATAGTACAGAGGCTAAAGACAAGTTCTTAACGCAAAACGTCAGTGTTTATTCATACTTGAGGCAAATGCACAAAACAATGCGTTACTTTGCAGTCTTGGTGTTTACTTCACACACAATAGAAAGTTCATATAAGACAAGTCACCTTGATGTCAGTTCTGCTTCCAGCAGTCCACGGCAGGCTTTAGGGGGCCTGTTACATCAGCCCATGGGTCTCAGCCCTCCAACCTGGCACCCATCCCAACACAGAGATACCGCTGCTAAGCCCAGCTTCTTATTTAAGGACAGCCAGGTGCTGCCAAAAACCCGGAACGGCAATTAAAATGCAGTCCGTTATTTGACCCCACCTGGCTGCAAATCAGCTCAGCAGCACACGCTGGGAGGAAAATACCTGTCTTCCCAGACCATTCCCCTCACTGTGTCACAATATATATACAGACGTGGACAAAATTGTTGGTACCCTTTGGTCAATGAAAGAAAAAGTCACAATGGTCACAGAAATAACTTTAATCTGACAAAAGTAATAATAAATTAAAATTCTATAAATGTTAACCAATGAAAGTCAGACATTGTTTTTCAACCATGCTTCAACAGAATTATGTAAAAAAATAAACTCATGAAACAGGCATGGACAAAAATGATGGTACCCCTAGAAAACACAGAACATAATGTGACCAAAGGGACATGTTAATTCAAGGTGTGTCCACTAATTAGCATCACAGGTGTCTACAACCTTGTAATCAGCCATTGGGCCTATATATATGGCTCCAGGTAATCACTGTGTTGTTTGGTGATATGGTGTGTACCACACTCGACATGGACCAGAGGAAGCAAAGGAAAGAGCTGTCTCAAGAGATCAGAAAGAAAATTATAGACAAGCATGTTAAAGGTAAAGGCTATAAGACCATCTCCAAGCAACTAGATGTTCCTGTGAGTACAGTTGCACATATTATTCATAAGTTTAAGATCCATGGGACTGTAGCCAACCTCCCTGGACGTGGCCGCAGGAGGAAAATTGATGACAAATCTAAGAGACGGATAATCCGAATGGTAACAAAAGAGCCTAGAAAGACTTCTAAAGAGATTCAAGGTGAACTTCATGCTCAAGGAACATCAGTGTCAGATCGCACCATCCGTCGTTGTTTGAGCCAAAGTGGACTACATGGGAGACGACCAAGGAGGACACCATTGTTGAAAACGAATCATAAAAAGCAAGACTGGAATATGCCAAACTACATGTTGACAAGCCACAAAGCTTCTGGGAGAATGTCCTGTGGACAGATGAGACAAAAATCGAAGTTTTTGCCAAGGCACATCAGCTGTATGTTCACAGACGAAAAAATGAAGCATATCAAGAAAAGAACACTGTCCCTACTGTGAAACATGGAGGAGGCTCTGTTATGTTCTGGGGCTGCTTTGCTGCGTCTGGCACAGGGTGTCTTGAATCTGTGCAGGGTACAATGAAATCTCAAGACTATCAAGGAATTCTAGAGAGAAATGTACTAGCCAGTGTCAGAAAGCTTGGTCTCAGTCGCAGGTCATGGGTCTTGCAACAGGACAATGACCCAAAACACACCGCTAAAAACACCCAAGAATGGCTAAGAGGAAAAAATTGGACTATTCTAAAGTGGCCTTCTATGAGCCCTGACCTCAATCCTATTGAGCATCTTTGGAAGGAGCTGAAACATGCAGTCTGGAAAAGGCACCCTTCAAACCGGACACAACTGGAGCAGTTTGCTCATGAGGAGTGGGCCAAAATACCTGCTGAGAGGTGCAGATGTCTCATTGACAGTTACAGGAAGCGTTTGATTGCAGTGATTGCCTCAAAAGGTTGCGCAACAAAATATTAAGTTAGGGGTACCATCATTTTTGTCCATGCCTGTTTCATGAGTTTATTTTTTTACATAATTCTGTTGAAGCATGGTTGAAAAACAATGTCTGACTTTCATTGGTTAACATTTATAGAATTTTAATTTATTATTACTTTTGTCAGATTAAAGTTATTTCTGTGACCATTGTGACTTTTTCTTTCATTGACCAAAGGGTACCAACAATTTTGTCCACGTCTGTAGATATAAATATATATATATATATATATATGGACCTTTCCTTGTAACTCAACCCAGACACATCAGTGAATCATATAAAGTATATAAACACAACTGTTGATAGATCATCTGGTGAGTCCAGTTGTCTCAGTATTCAATACACTACCTGTAGAAAAAACAAAGAAAAAAAGAAAAGATTTGTCCTTAGTGAAATGAAAAAAAATATATAAAAATAAAATATATATATATAATCTTAAAAAACTAAACTAAACACAAGAGGTAGAATGATGTACTGTATCTATAAGACAATAGGGGCAAGCCCATCCATCATAACAGAATGCCCATTTTATAATTAACATTAAGGCCATAAGGCCAAAAGAATTAAGTCTGTGGATCCACAACAATTCCTTTGTTGATACGATTACCACCCCTCTTAGGTGGAGGAACATGGTCAATGATACAAAATCCTTTTCTGTGTGCCTACATTCAGAAAAGTGTTTGGAAACAGGTAAATCAAGGCGCTTTTTGCGAAAAGTTGGAATCACACATTAAATTAAATCTTATAGTATATGTAGTACCTGTAGTGTGGTGGGTAAAAATATTATCCTTTGCACATAAAACGACAATTAACACAGCCTAGGCAAGGAAAACAACCAAGACCAGGCTGTGTAAATGTTGTCTGTTGTGTCATTTTTGTTGAGCCCAAATCGGCCCTAACTAATTGATCACTTAGAGACTTGGATCTACGATATGAAAAAAACGGTAAGGACTTAAATTCAGGAACATTCTTAAGGCAACTGACCAGAATAGCCCAATGGCGTCTAATGATTCTACTGATCTCGGTACTCAATTACGTATATGTGAAAACAAAACGAATCCTGGAAATGCTCTTACTGCGGCTACTACTGGAAAGTCTACTATGCCTATTAAGACTCGTCACTGCATCTTTTTGTGACTGTAACAAAGCAAAATGATATCCATGTTGTACAAATTTACAAGTCATATTATTCATTGTTTTGTCCAGAGAATGCTGATCTGGCACAATACGTCTAGCTCTTAAAAATTGAGAGTAAGGCAAATGTCGCACCATTTTTCTGGGGTGACAACTGTTGAAACGTAAAATGGTATTCCTATCTGTAGGTTTGGTATATAGTTCAGTGTGTAACCTACCATTAGAGTAAATTACAGTAGTGTCCAAAAATGTAATCTCTGTGGTGGAATGCACTAATGTGAATTTCACGTCAGAGTCAATGTCATTTAAGAAGGTATCAAAATCCATCAAACCCACTTCAGATCCAGTCCAGATGAGGAAGACGTCGTCTATGTATCGCCACCACCTCAAAACATGTGTAAAGTGGTGGGACACATAAACATCCTCCTCAAGGTGTCTCATAAAAATATTGGCATACGTCAGGGCCACATTTGACCCTATGGCCACGCCCCGTTGTTGCACATAGTAGGTATCTTGAAACTAAAAGTAATTGTGTCTTAAAATGATGTCTAAAAGAGACATCACGAAATCACAAGCAGCTGAAGATAAAGAAGATGTCTCAAGTTTCTGTAATATTGCAGCGATCCCTCTGTCATGGTCAATGGAAGTGTACAAAGAAGTGACATCAAAGGATGCCAAAATTATGTTATCAATGTTAGTCAAATCAATCATCTGTATTTTGCGTAAAAAAATGAGATGTATCTTGAATATAATTGAGTCTGATCCAGAAACTATAGGAGGACCAGGGTGGAGCAACTGTAGTTATGGATACTCATAGGTACATTGCAGAAATACAAAGGCAACTTAACGATCCTGATGAGCTATTCTTAACGATCCTTAACGAGCTATTCATTTTGATCCAAAATTTGAAATTGCAAAAAAGATCTTATTTTGCAGATTATCTTACGGTTGAGTTTCCTGTTACTCCGGTAATTTATGTGTTACCTAAAATCCACAAAACTTTGGTTGACCCACCTGGTCCTCCTATAGTTTCTGGATCAGACTCAATTTTCAGCCACATTGCTATTTTCCTTGACAAATTGTTGCGTAATTTTGCCACTGATGTTGCCCGGTAGTTCCATCAAACATTATCGTTTGCACGTGTCACTTTCTTGTTTTGCACATATGTTATCCATCTCGTTTTTAATCTTTATCATGGGCATTATAGATTTTCTATGTATATTTGCTGAAACGTTGCTGTTACCACATGGGTGAATAAAGGATTTTTTATTTTTTTCAAAAAGAGTGCTGCCCTTTTGCATATATATATATATATATATATATATTTATACATATATATAGATATATAGATATATATAAAGGGTCAAGCATTACATGTCCAATATCAAACCAGGATAAATTGTCCTTGCATTTTAAATACATACAGCAATGAAATAAATAACATATACAGTGTAAAACAAATTACTTTCATCTCATTAAAATAATGTGTCTTCAATAAGTGTAATTTCACCTCCTGTTATGTGGGGTTTGTTGCCCAGAATTTATATAGATCACTTAACAGACATTTAATTAAACGGGCTGTACAGTAGCGTTGAATTATGTTTGCTTTGATGCACATATATATCAAATATTGGTTAAGCTTTGCCCCTTTCCCTGTACCTTAATATGATAAGGGTCATTTATGCTGGAGTCCGCTCTTATAATTCTAATTAAAAGCAATGCGCCTGGGTGCAGAGGGAAGGTTAATCTTTCCTTGGGAAATCCATCCATTCTGTATTCCGGCCAGCACAAAAGATGGCTCTGCCTGACCCAGGGTTAGCAAATTGATTAGCTGAATTTTGCAAGAATTAATCAAACTATATTATTTGCTACTTGCACTCCTTGGCCCTTTACTCTCCATGTCGTAAAAAAGGTTATCCCTTTAATCCTCTCCTTCTCAGAGGATATCAGTGAGATGCAATCTGTAGGGAAACAAAGATGAAACAGGACATTAAAGGTCCCTTATCAGGATCATCAGCGGCATTGTGTACTGGATGGGCAGTAAAGTGAGATTTGCATCTGTCCTTAAATGCTCATTAGACTTCAAGCACGTTTTACTGACAACTGATCACCTAATTACAAATGAAAGGGTTTGTGATAGCAAATAGACAAAATAAATACTAAGAAATATAACAATGAATGCATAGATTAGCTGCTCTTCCTAAAAAAATACAACTTGGAGTGAATAAAATCAACTCTTAGTTGTCTGCAAAACACTCGGGTAAGAAACTGAAATAGTGGCAAACTCACATTGGAATTACAGTACTTGTCAATTATAAAGGGCACATTGCTATATTACATATTACATATTTTGAGCCAGTTATAGAATTGGATCCTGTCCTGTTACATCAAAAAAGCCTTTCCCAAAGGTTACAAAAAAAAAAAAATCTTCATCTTATAGGAAAAGGACAGATCTTATCCTTATCCTGCACAGAGCTGTACCCATGATCATGAGCCATGAGGTCACATAGGTTTGGTATTTGATGCACGTTAGGGTACATTCACACATTCAGGTTTCCCGATTAAGTTTTAGGAGCCACAATCAAGAGTGTATCCTAAATGGAAATGACAGATATGACTTCTCCTCTTTTAAATTCACTCCTGGCTTCTGAAACTCAGGATGTCTGAACATGTGGCTGTACCCTTCCGTCAAAGCAAGGAGAGGATTCCAAAGAATTGGAAATATCTATTCATGTCTTGTCCTGGTAAAAAAAAAAAAAGAGAGAATACATACAAAGTTGGCATATGTGACTGATCAATGATGTGAGAAGTGGCAGAAATTGTTTTAATGCCCTTTAAAGAGGCTGATGATGACCCATGACCTAAGTCACTAAGGTCACTGTGGTCAATTATGCTTGTTTTGATTAGACAAACAAAACGGGAGACTACTGCACTATCCAAAATGCCATCACCCTGTGCAAGACCCACCAGTGGATGTCTACTACAGAGAGGGTACACTCTTGGATCCAGGACTTCTTCACTATTTTGTGGGATTCCCTACCTCAAGTCATCTGCGGTTGGCAACCCCGTCAATCCTTTAAAACTCATCTTTACCCCACACAACCCCCATAGTAAGAACAGAGGTTATAGTTTAAGAAATGTTAGAGAACATTGTGGCAGTAGTTACTAAATGTGTTAGGGTTGAGTGAAGCACGTCGAAGTGCCACTGTCCACATCTAGATGGTAAAGCAATGAATGATACTGGTGGAAATTGGGTCACCAAAGCCCAGTGAGGCACCTATGATCTGACGATGTGAGGAAAACTGTCTCTACACATCACATGGCTGTGGACTACATTGGGCCTGCTGTAAAGCCATTTAGCAGCCTGAGGAGCCAGCAACTGGTTATGGACCAGATCCAAGCCTAATGGTAATGCAAAATCTGTGAGTGGCTGCAGACCGCTGCTCATTGTGTCTGGTGGGTGGTCAAGCCTGACACCCTGAACTGTAAGGGGGTGATTAGCCAGCCGGCCTGTCTGTAAATGCCTGAGAAGGGTAGTGCTGGGTAAAACCTAGTGTGTGTCACGAGGGTGTCCAGAACCACGCCTGACTCAGTTATACCCGGGGTCAGGAAGTCGCAGCGGTTGGCTGCGGGCTCTATGTAGTAAGATAGGGCTGTTTTCTTATGGTAGCTTTCTGGGTTTGCTTTGCAACCCTTTTTGGCTCACTAAGGGATCCGTAGCTCCTTCTCCTCAGCTGTTCCTTGTCCAGCACTCCCAACCTCCTTATATTCCCCTCTCCCACTTCTCTGGTTGCCAGATATAGAGCTTCCTGCCTGGACTTCTATACTGACCCACTGGAGCTGTGTTGCTGCGTTCCCTGGTTGTTGTTCCAGAACGTTACCCTCCGGATCCCTGTTGGGCCTTTGTGGTCTGCTGTTGTCGCCCACCTGGGATTATATGTTTGTCTGTATTGTCTGTCCTCTCCTTGGTGTTTTCCTCTTAGTGTCAGTGGTGCAGACTAGTGCCCCCACCGCCCCGTTCACTACCTAGGGCTCATCTTAGGGAAAGCCGGAAAGCCAGGGTTTAGGCACGTGATCGGTGTACGGGTGAGGAACCCGTCTAGGGACGTCAGGGCAGTCAGGTGCCAGCCGCAAGGTGAGTCAGGGGTCACTACGTTTCCCTCTCCCTTGGGCAGGGCCTTCCCTTTTCCCTCCCTTTGCGTGACACCGGTCATTACAGTGTGTGGAGAAATAAAGGGCCCTTTACACGGGCCTAGAATCCTAAAGATAATCGCTAACGAGTGTTCATAGGAATGCTCGTTAGCAATTATCTGGCGGTGATTAACCAATGAATAAGCGAAATGCTCATTCATTGGGTAATCCGATAATTTGTGCACACACAAAAATCTTACTTTTCTGGCAGCAGATCATGCTGTGTAAACATGCTCTGCTGCCGGCAAACAACGAGTCTGTATGGGGAAGAGCGATGGCATTAGCAATCACTCCTCCCCATACTCTAGAGGAGATTGCTTCATGTAAATGCAGCGCTCTCCTCCACTAGCGAGCAGCAGATTGTCGGGAAGGAAGCATTCCTACTGCACTGGCATCCCATGCAAAGGGACTTTAATCTGCATTGACACTGTGGCTGATAACATCTACCAAACTGTAGCCTACAACTGTGTGCCAAAGTGCGCAATGCCTGTGATAGAGTTCTGTTAAGTTGATTATCACCTGATATACCTGCAGTGGAGAAAAAAAAGTTAGTAGAAGCTTGTTTTAACCTCAAAGTATACGCTTTCTGTCCAGAGATGCAACCATTAAGCTTAGTAACTGTAATAAGAAGTGTAACTGTCAAGTTGTACCTTTTCAAAGAATTGCTAATATGCCTGCAATGGAGAGTTATCAGAGACTGTTAATATAACTGCAATGGATAGTGCCCCCAGATCTGTACAAGGTCCCAAATCATCATACTCTGGAATCCATCAGGCACTAGGGTGCGGGTGCAACTACCCCCTACTCCCTATAGTTACACCACCAGCACAGTCAGTAAAATATTAGTGTGAGTATCGGATGCTTTTGAGACCCTAATCTAGGGTCTTAAAGATTTAACATCAAGACCACCAGATGAGGTGTAAGTACAATACTGGTACCTTAGTACAGGAGTAATTTACAGGTCTGATTTACGTATATGTTGATATGTTTACATTTACTTTTATGAGAGGAGATCCCACGCCCATTTTGTTCTTCAGTGATTCTAGCACGGTTGTGGCAATGTACATTTTTCACATAGCACTGAACACAGGTGTTTTAGTCAATGGAGCAATAAACTGAGAACAATGGGATTTTTTATAGCAGGTAGCAAAGTATTCCCTCACAAACAGCATGGAGAGCAGAATTACTCCTGTTTTAAAGGTTGGTACATGTATACATTCATTCACATTCACATTGGGCATAGCCAGGACCTATCTTCAAATCAAATAATGTAATCCTAAAATGTTAAATATTCCGCACCAAAATCCGTTTGAAAACCATTGCTCCTCAATGGGACTCTGTGCTGCCATTGTTTTTTTTCAGTGTAGATTTAAAAAACACAGTCTCGTCATGTGGAAACCACATGGAAATGGCGGTTCAAACTACAAATCTGTGGCATAAATTAAGGGTCATTGGATTTTACCTTTGTTTTTGTAATTCTCGATTTATAGGAACAGCATACCACAGCCCACCCACAGAAGTCAGGTATTTCAATTTTCGCAATGAATGGCTGAAATGGAAATAACTATTAAATAAAGTTTAATTTAAAAAAAAGTCTCCCCCATAAAAAATAATAAATAAACACATTTTTCATTTAAAAATATAATTTAAAAAATTGCTCACAAAACGAAATTGTTATTTTTTTCGAAAATGTTCTTAATATTTTTTCAGAGAATAAATAAATAAATAGAGGGAGGAAGGGTAGAGAGTGGTATGAAGGGAGGGAATTTACAATGCTGGTGATTTGGGGGGTACTATCTCTCCTTGGGGAGAAAGTGTCTTAACAAGCGTGAGGAGACTTATAGGCCATACATGTTCCTCTGGAATTCAGGGAAGAAAGAGATGCAAAGGATCTCTTGACAAGCTCTGCCCCTAATGCCACCAGATATACTGGTGATTACACAATATGCTAATAAACTAGATTTCTAAGTAAGTTTGGTTTCAAAGTTTGATCATTTTGATAGTTTTACCCATGTTTTGGTCATGCAGGCAAAGTCCAGGTTTCAGAATACAAGTGGGATCGGGATCTTGGATAGTCAGAAACAGAGGTGGCAATAGAAATTGTCCAAAGAGAAATCTCACCCCAATCATATCTATTGTCTAAATAACTAACTTGTTTTTCACCGCACTGTGCACAGTGAACAAAAAAAATGCAAAAACAATGATGACATTTCAGTTTTTTTAGCTAAAATAAACAATTATGGATTTTGGAATGGAACAATGAAAAATATGCCTGGTCTTTTTCAAGATAATTTAAAATCTCAGACAAGGCCCCCAAATAAAATACTTCCGGAAAGTCTTCAGACCCGTTCACTTTTTTTCACATTTTGTTATGTTGCGGCCTTCTGCTAAAATGAAAAAGTCATTATGCACTCGGTACTCCATAATGACAAAGTATAATCTTTATTAAAGGGTTTTCCGGGAGTTTTATACTGATGACCTATCCCAGTGATGGGCAAACTGCGGCTCTCCAGCTGTTGTAAAACTACAAATCCCATCATGCACTGCTGTAGGCTGATAGCTGTAGGCAGACTGGGAATACTGGGAGTTGTAGTTTTACAACAGCTGGAGAGCCGCAGTTTGCCCATCCCTGACCTATCCTCTAAATAGGCCATCTGTATCTGATCGGTGGAGGTCCAACACCAGGGACCCCTGCCAATCAGCTGTTTGAGAAGACAGGGGCGCTCGCAGTACGGCCATTTTCTGGCCTCTCCAGAGATGTTCCATTAGGTTCAAGTCAGGCCTCTGGAGGACTTTCACAAAGTTGTCCCTAAGCCACTCCTGAATCTTGAATCTTCAGCCCTGTCTGAGGTCCAGTGCACTCTGGATCAGGTTTTCATTAAAATAACTTTGTACTTTGCCCCATTCAGATTTCCTTCAACCCTGACTAGTCTCCCTGACACTGAAAATCACCCCCAATGGATTAATGCGCCACCACCATGTTTTACGTAGGAATGATATTGGGAAGTACCTGGTTTCCTCCAGATATGGTGCTTAGAACTGTGGCCAAAAAGATCAATCTTGGTTTCATCAGACTAGAGAATCTTTTTTCTCAGTCTGAGAGCCCTTAAGGTGCTTGCAAACTACAGGTGGGCTTTTATGTGTCTTTTACTGAGAAGAGGCTTCTTTCTGGCCACTTTGCTATAAAGTCCAGAGTGGAACTCTGCAGTGATGGTTGACTTTTTGGAGGTTTCTCCCACCTGCCCACAGGAAATTTAGACCTCATCCAGAGTTACCATTGGGTTCTTGGTCACCACTCTTACTAAGGCCGTTTTATCCCAATTACTTAGTTTGTTGGGGTGGCCAGCTCTAGAAAGAGCTCTGGTTATTCCAAACTTCTTCCATTTAAGAATGGGAACTTTCAATGGGCCAGAATTTTTTGGTACCCTCAACACAATCCTGTCTCTAAGAACTGAGCATTTTTTTTATATGATGTTTTAATATATGCAATGAGCCTCTAGGAGCAATGGGGGCCGCACCCTCTCCACTTTGATTGTCAGGCCCAGGTGGTGTAATTGTCATCACTGACCATGTCAATCGAAGTACAGAGGGCACAGAAGTTGCAGAGACAGCAGAGCCTTTAGGAGTAACTGCAAAGTTCCCATTGCTCCTAAAGGCTCATTTGCATATATTAAAACAGGGATGCCCAACCTGCGGCCCTCCAACTGTTGCAAAACTACAACTCCCAGCATGCCTGGACAGCCTATAGCTATCAGTCTACAGCAGGGCATGATGGGAGTTGTAGTTTTACAACAGCTGGAGGGCCACAGGTTGGGCATCCCTGTATTAAAACATTATTTTTCTCAGCAATGCGGACACATATGAATAGCAGAGATGGCTTCAGCTGCCAAGTGCACATGTAACAGGTCAGCCAGTTTCATAGGTCTAAATCTGCTGACAGATGCCCTTTAAGGTAAGTGAGGGGGTATATTGTTGTCTCATTTAAGCATAAAGTGATTAGCATAAAGGGCGCCTGTGGCTGCCAATGCCATGGGGAATATGCAGCTGACACTGTATGGTAGAAGTGGCTTGTTATCAGAGAAATTACTTTGCACCAGTTTGCAGTTTGAACTTCAGGTCAGAGTTCAGATTCGGGACCCAAACTTGACCCGAACACCGAACCCGGACCAATTAAAGTCAATGGGGACCCGAACTTCACTTTATTATTTTCTGTTATAACATGGTTATAATGGAAAAAAATAGCATTCTTAAGACAGAATGCAAAATAAAATGGCCATTGAGGGGTTAAAAATAATAACAAAAACTCACCTCATCCACTGGATCGCACAGCCGGTATCCTCTTCTTTCTTCAGGACCTGCAAAAGGACCTGCAAAAGATCCTTCTATCTTCATTCAGCAGGACCTGCGATGATGTCACCGTGCTCCCCACGGGTTCACCGCGGTGACGTCATCGCAGGTCCTTTTGCAAGTCCTGAAGAAAGAAAGGATACCGGCTGCACAATCAAGTAGATGAGGTGAGTTTTTGTTATTATTTTTAACCCCTCAGTGGCCATTTTATTTCGCATTCTGTCTTAAGAATGCTATTATTTTCCGTTATAACCATGTTATAATGGAAAATAATAAAATCACCCAAACACCGAACCCGAACTTCAAAACGTCTGGGTTCTGGTCCGGGCACCCGAACTCGCAAAGTTCGGTACGAACCCGAAGTTCAGGTTCGCTCAACCCTACTTATAAACCCTAACTAGTCAAAATCCTAAATCTGCCTCTGAACAACCTCTATTGCTGCCCACACTCTGCAGTATCCATAATTACATTGTATAATCTGCAAAACGGTCGGGAAAAAGTAATGGCTATTTATAACACATACTGTTAACTTCTATGAGAAGAAACTTGGAGAAGTCAACTGACTTTGAATATCATAGCAGAACAGTGGAGAGCAAGAAGTGGCAACAAACCCAGCGTTAAGACCTGACTTTGACATTAGAGGGTATGAGTCTTAAAGGGAACCAGTCACCTTGTACATGCAGTTCCATCTGCAGGCAGCATGCTATAGAGCAGGGGGAGCTGAGCAAGACGTGGAATCCAGTACAACTGGTATTTTATTCATTAAAACTGCTGCTCTTTCTTTGCTTAGGAGTCCAGTGGGTGGTCCTATAAAGTGATTGACATCAATGTGATCCCATAAGCAAAGAGAGCAGGGATTTGAGTTAAGGTCCATTCACACGTCCATTGTTCAATTTTGCGGAACTGGTGCGGACCCATTAATTTCAATGTGGCCGCAAAAGATGTCCGCATGTGCTGTCCACATCCGTAGTTCCGTTCCGCGACCCCGTAAAAAAAAGATAGAGCATCTCCTATTCTTGTCCACAAGAAAAGGCATTTCTATCACAGCGCTGACCATGTGTGGTCCGCAAAATGCAGAACGCACACGGACGGTATCTGTGTTTTGCGGACCGCTAAACAATTAAGGGCGTGTGAATAGACCGTAATACTGAATCTTTTCCCACAAAACAATATATCAGTCTGCTCAGCTCCTCCAGCTCTATAACAGGCTGCCTGCAGATTGCACTGCATTTCATGGTGACAGGTCCAGCCTGGTCTTTTTTTGACCATAGCTGGTTTTGGAGAGAAGATAGAGGGTTGCTTTCTGCCCTCTGGTCTTAGCCCAAAAAAACTATGCTGCAACCACAGTCCAACCACACTGTATGACGCGGTCACAGAGATGGCTTATTATATTCTTATTATTAACAACTTTATAAAATATACAACCTTACAGTCCACCGGTCTGCATGGTGACTTCTAATACCCTTGTGTTTTATGGTCAGGTTGTGCATTAGTCCATATAGCCAGCATCTCCTGCTCTTTTACGGGATTCAGCACTCTTCCTAAACCTGTACTTGACAGAGCCGCCACTAAAAGCACATTAGCCATCATTAACCACCTGGCTGCCGCAGAGGTGAACTGACAGCTCCAACCATTAATGGCCACTTTAAGATATTCCTGATGGCGTCTTTAAAATTTCTTCATCGCCTCGGCCCAGTATATTTGATGTGATGAAGAAGGAGTATTTAAAAGCCACATTATACAGTGCTGTGCAGTATAAAATTGCACGAGCTGACCCATATATTTTAACAGCAAACGGACCTCCAGTCATTTAAAATACTGCAACGTCGATAGGACTAATTAATTGGAAATAAGAAAAGAAAGAATACAATTAGATGAGGAGAGAATCATTTTCTAATTTAATACAGGGACATTTATAAAGATCACAAGCTGAAAAAAAAAAAAAAGCCGGAGACTGGATCCATTGACGTGGTATTAAATCGGTAACAATGGGCTGCCTGCTAGGGAAAGGGTTAAATGCAGTTCTGATCCTGTGCCCAGTGCGCACCCTGGCCCGATAATAAGACTTGTATTTCGTATAACCCCGTCCATCGCAGGGTTCACCCTCTTGATTTTAAGAGCAATTATACATTCAAAGCGGACAGTGATAGGAGAATGGGTGTCATTATCTCGCTACTGTACACACAGCGATAATAAACTGCTAATCGGGAAGTGAAATTGTCAACACGTATCCTGTATACAGTACCCTTAAAATATTAAGAGATTTTATTACCTCCATTTCCGAACGATAATTTATTGCAATAAAAACAGACACGGAAGGTCCTCTTAAATTGTCTTTTCATAATGAATAAATTTAAGGCGGCTAATTAATATATAAACTAGCCCAATTTGTCAAGTTGATTGTATTTTCGTTAATTGTGAAGGTAATTACCACATGGTCAAATTAACAGCTTTCTGGAAATGACCAAGGCTGGGATTTTATTTCCTTCCTGGGTGAGGAAAATTCATTTTCTCAGCTCTTGATGTGATGCATAAAAGCTATAAATCTGGGTGATTGGTGCAGGCAGAGTCTAAATGGCTTCATATTTCATTTTAGGTTTAATAGAAATATTCATGGGCTGTTTTAATGAAATTAAATTGAGGGGGAGGATTGGGATGTCTGTTGCCATTTAAAGGGAAAAATCCAAGGTTTTAACCATGTCATTGCCGGGGAGGGGGGGGGGGGGTGTCATACCTTTTGGATAATGGGTCAGGCTCGGGAGCAGTGTCATGGAAGAAGTAGCTTTGGCTTGAATTCTGGTAGGTCCAGTTCATTCGATTTCACGTGGTGTAGTTAAGTTGGGTTTCAGATGGAGACATATGAAGCAGAATTAACCAGTGCAGTGGTGCAGCGTTCATGTGTCACTCATAGGCTTTGTTTTTTAGCTAAATTTGGCCTTTAAGGTGATTTGTCATCACAAAATGCAATGCAGTCTGAAAGCAGCATGTTATAGAGCAGGAGGAGCTGAGCAGATTGACATATAGTTTTGTGTGAAAAGATTCAGTAAAATACATTTATACATTAATATATTTTCTATACATTTATTTATACATGTATTATTATTTATACATTTATTTCTATAAATTTATACATTTATATACCTGTCGGTACAGGAGGGAGGGGTTATGAGTGACTGACAGCTATCTCTTATGCACACGTATACACACAGTGTTATCCATCACTGATAAGCACTCCATTCTGTACAGATAGGTATTTACAGGAGGTAGAAAAAACTAAGATATAAAATTACGTTTTACTGAATCTTCTCACACAAAATCATGGGGCACACTTATTAAGACCGGCATTTTAGATGCAGGTCTTAATAACCCCTATACCTGGCGGTGGATCCACTGGAGTTATGTAGAGGCATCGGCAAAGCTTCCTAGCTGTCTTACATTAAGACCTAAAACAGGTGTAGAAAATGTTAAATGAGAGGGGCCAGACGGCCCTTCCCCGCCCACGCCATGCCCTCTTTTTAGACCTGGCAAGGACTTTTGAGCCGCAGTCTGCGCCAGAAATATGACTAATTTAGGCGTATTTCTGTTTGATAAATGACCCCCTATATATCAATCCGCTCAGTTCCTCCGGCTTTATAACATGCTGCCTGCAGATTGCATAGAGTTTTGTGGTGACAGGTCTCTCTTTAAAGGAAAAGCTATCACCTCTCCTGAACAGGTCTGATTAGTAACTAATTCCATTCCCTGTCTACATAACTATTCTGGAGCTCTCTATCTATGAATGTGCCATTCTTTAAGATTTTGGCTAGAAGTCAAGAATGATGGCTAATATGTTGCAAATGAAGGTCCAGATGGGTGTTACCAGTTGGGGGGTGTCTCCTGCACAGTCAGGACACCGGCAGCGCCTGCATTGGTTTAATGTCAGACTATGCAGGGGACACCCCCCCCCCCCCCCCCCACCCCACCACCAGCTAGTAAACAATCCATCTATACCTTCACTGCAGACTGCTAGCAAATTTATCAGAATTGTAGCTAGAGACTGAAGCGATTTCAGAAAAATTTGATTCGGGCCGGTATCGCCAAATTTTCAAAAAAACTTGGGTTCTGAGCTCCGAATTTATTTAGCGTCGAATCACGTTAAAAACTGCTATTTACGAGCTGC